>NC_135268.1:34686633-34987762 GCF_051311805.1 Agelaius phoeniceus | reverse complement strand
TTTTGATGCCTTAAAAATCTCACTGAAGACTTCTGCTGTTACTGACCCAATCTGAAAGCTGTGCTGATTTTTCAGTGCTCTCTGGAAGCAGATCCCTGCTAAGAGGAGTATTTAATTATACTTCAGAGTATTCTGCTCCTGTGCCCTATAGTTCGCCAGAATTCAAGATCATATGAAGCTGCTTTGATTCAACAGAAGCTGAGATAAACATGTTCTTTATGCAATGCTATTTAAAAACACCTTTTCTACAGTGCTGTTTCCAGTACAACAGGAAGACAAGTTCCAAGCGAGCCTGGGTTTGAGAAGCTCAATCTCTGCTTCCTTTAAGAGCTCTGTTTGCAGCTCTTTACACTGACCCTCTGTATTCTCATTGCAAGCAGCCACTGCTGGGACCCCTGGAGTGGCAATGACACAGACCTCCTGTAGGTATGGTACAGCATTAAGCAATCCCTCTCCCCACCTTTCTCTCTTCCCACGCCTATGCATCACCAGCACTTGTCAGACTAAAAGGTAAACTGAGCTGTGGCATAGATCCAGCTCAAGAACAATAAACCTAACAATAAAGAAGGGATTTGAATGGGGGAATTGGTCCCATTTGTCAGCTGGTTACACAAACACTTGTTCTGTTGTGAAGGCAGAGGTTGGTGGGATGAATGAGTGAATGTCTAAAGATGGGAATGCACTGTGCTTGGGCTGGCATGGCCATGTAAATATATTAGTCAAACTGCATCCTAACTTTTTAATAAGGAAAATACTTCTTAATCCATCGGTGTTAGCTCTGACCTGCTATGAGGTCAACTATTTTGGGTGGTCCCCATTTGTGAGCCACTGGTTCTGCCAAACAAAAAGGCTTGGTTGGACTTTGTCTAGATCCTGAGTACTTGCTGTTTAAAGGAGCCTTCTCTTGTCTTAGGATTTAAGCTTTGCATTCTGACAACCATTTTTGCTTTTCCATACAGAAACACCTTTAATGCACACTGTGCTGTAGAAGCTGTTAGCTCTTTTGCAAGAAATATAACTTGGAATATGCATTTTCTAGTAAACTCTAGAACCAAGTACATTGATTTGCGGTGTGAGTCTCTGGATTCCAAAACCTGGTCTTTCTGTGGGGTTTCTTTTTTTGTTTTCTTCACCTGGAAACCGTGTGGAAGACAGATTGTTGCAGGGCTACATCCAATGAGAAAAGAAAGGTTTGTGCAATTGAGTGAAAACTGAATTCAAGAAACTGCTGTGGTCAAGATTCCATTGATTCTATGTTTCTATGACTAGGCTAAGCAATGTCACTAGCCCTTATATATGAGCTTTCTCCAAGCATATTCTGGCATGCCAGTAGGTTCAAACTGTCTTGCTAAAATCAACCACTTTTACCAGCAATTACTGTGTTGAATCACTCTGAACTTCAATTTTCAACTCACTTTCAAAGTTTGAACTTAGAAGGAATTGCCTTCATTCAGCTAAACTTGACTTATGAAATCATATATGACTCAGCCTGTATGCTCCCATGTAAAGAGCTCAGAGACTGATACTCATAAAATGAGAGAGCTTATTTACTGCATTCACTGAAGCTCATTTGCATCAAATATTTAAATTTGAACAGCAGCATTTTTTGAAAGAAAGAAATAATAACTAAGATCTGAAATGCGAAATTGTTTTAACCAAGGTTTTAACTGACTCCCTAAGGTATAGATGTGCACTTTATATTAATATCCAGTTTGGAGATCTTTTAACTGAATGTATTAGCAGATGTATTTCTGGTTTCCACATTACAACATTTGCATATAAATGTGTAATAAATGCATATAAACCCATTGTTAGACATACTGGAAAGATTACTTTGAATAAAGTGACTGAATTAAAAATCTAGATGTTTTTAGAATACAGTAACTTCTTGACTTTTCCAAACTTTCACAGTAAAATATAACTTGACTTTGATATAGTGTATTCTGTCACATTTCTAAAAAGAAATGGCTATAGCCTGGTATTTTGACTAATTGTTACAGTGACTGACAAGGGTGTTGGCCAACCAAATATCTCCCAAAGCTGCAGCCACCTCACTGGCCAGGACCTGAAGGGCTGTGGGGTTCAAGCCAATGAAAGCATCCAGACCGGGACTTTCAAATGCCCTATATAATGGAGGTCTTGGGAAAGAAAAGCTCTCTGAGCCACTCCGACACTGGGTTGAGTGGTTTGTGTTTCCTCTGCTTCTCCCCTCACATGTGACCTGACAACTCAGCCTTTTCCTCAGTAAGTTTGCTTTCATAATATGGATATAAAATCTGGGACATAAGGATGGAGTTCCTCTCTGGGTTCACTATGAAGTTTGCCAGAGGAAAGGGTAGTAGGAGGTGCTGATTTTCCTTTGTGTTCCAGGCCTATTGGTATTTTGCTAACACTGGCATACTCCTGGGTGTTCTCGTTTTATTCTGTGGAGTTTTGTTTCATGAATTTCCTTCTGCTCTGTTCCTTTTAAAAAAATATATTACTCTTTCTGCCCAGCCTTTCAGATGATCTTACTAGCTTTCTCACTTAAAGCATGAAAAGAATTTGATGGCCAGTTTTCTAAAATCTAAGATTTTTGTTACAATCATGGAAGATAACTGTGTCTGAATCATAGAGTATATGAAATAAACCCAACATACTATAACATAACTTTTTAACAGTAGAAATTGATTGTCATCACTAGCCATTCATATCACAATCTTAGGTTTTTCCCTGCTGATCCCCTTTAGCAGCTTGTTAGAATAGCTTTGAATTTCTAATTTGTGATGCTTGGAGTTTTAAATGTAATACAAGGTTACATTTGATCGACTCAGTATTAAATATCAGGGCCCCGCTGTGAAGCCTACAGAAATCCATAGGAAAAAACTTTCATTGCAATATAATATGTGCATTCTTTACTGCATTGAACATTCATGGAGTTGCTGCATATGAGCTATGCATGTTCTTGTATCCTGATTATTTTAGAAAGCCTGCTCAGAATTTTGCTACCCCTTTTCAATGACAATTAGTGCACAGCCCTGTAGATCCCTGGATTCAGGGTTTTGGAAAAAATATTCAGCTGCCCTCCCCTAGACAGAACTGGGAAACTGGGAGGGATTAATCTGCTGAGAAATATAAGCAATAATTCCAGCTGATTAAAAAGCTGCTTAAGAGACTTATAGGTCTTTCTAACTTGAAGAATCTTATATATATATATGTGTGTGATGTAATGGACAGAATGTTGTGGACTGTTCTCCAAGGGACAGGGTATCTACACAGACAGCCTGCCTTTGAAAGAAAATCTTTCTTCATGAACCTGGAAATCTTTCTTCATGAACCTGCTCTTTTGGAAAATCTTTCTTCATGAACCTGAAGGAAATACTTCTATATCCAAGTAAGGTCAATCTGCTAGGGCAAGTGCTTGTAATGAAGTCCCATTACAACAGTTCTGTCCAAAAGAAGGCAGAAGAAAATCAAAAGTCAATGAAGGTGAAAAACAGTAAGAAGCTGGTAGAGAACTGGGGATAAAAAAAGTAGCTTTGGCAACAAAGTTACTGATTTAGTGCCAATGTTCTTTTTGACTGTGGGTTAGAGAGAGAAACAACATTTGCAGCTATCTCCCTTCCAGGCACCAGATTGCTAAGAGAGGCAACAAAGCTTGCAAATGCTTTGGTAAAGTTCCAGTGTGGTGAATGGATCAGGAAAATGTGTGATAGCTCCACTGAACACTGAAATTGGAGTTGAAATAATAGCATATTTATTTTTTTTTCAAGATAAAAAAGAAAAGTTAATTCAAGGAAATACATGGTTTGGGTTATATGTGAACACCAGTTTTGGACTTTGCAAAAAAAAGGTATACTGTTCAAATTTATAAAAAGTTTTAAAATATTTTTTTCTCATAATCTTGATAAAATTAGCTGTAAAATTCTATTGTGAGATAAGAAAATTACATACTGCCATTAAATGTTCAAAATTATTAGATTCAGCTTTTTCTTCTAATAAAATGTAACATTTTGATAAGACTATGAAATTAAGCACTAAGAGGCATCTAAAATCCTCTCCTCCCCTCTGGGAAAAAACCCCATGTTGGCTGAAAGAAGTAAAATTTTATTAATTACATGGTTCCAAATATATGACATTTTTGGGGGTTTTGGTACTTGGTAAAGTACCACTGATAGAACTTCTCCAGTTCTTACACACTCTCATAACATCCTAGATGTTCCATGTGACTTCACAATAAATTACAACCCTTTTAATGTAATTGAAAACCATTTGTCTTCTTCCATAATTTTCTAAGGTCCCTTTACAATAATTCTATAGAGAATGGGAGTGGAGGATTAGAAAAGGATATGGAGTGTATATAACAACTTTTTACCTTCTCTTCCTAAAGAGGTAGTAACACAAGTGAAAAACTGCATAACTGGAGGCACTGCAAAGGAAAAATAGTAGGGAAGCTTGGGAACATAACTTGTAGACCAGATTCATTTTAGAAACTGTAATAATGCTTCTTGCTTTAAAAAGTAAGTTTGCAAATTGCCTAAGATCAGTATGACTTCAGAAAAAACAGAAAAGAGGTCATATATCTTCACTTTTTAAAAACATAAGATGAATACTGGAGAAATTCATTAATCCCTTGCAACTGATATTTCTCTTTTCAGTAAATTAACTCCTATATTTGTACATTTTTCCACATTAGTTCTCACCACACACAGAGGTCACATTCTTTCCTGCGATTTTTCACAAAAATACCAAAGTTCAGTATCTACTGTACTTATTCTCTGGTACTATGTGTATTAGAGTGTTTATTTGAGGAAGAATAAGCAGAGAGATGTGTGGGTGATAGCTTTGTTATTGTAGAAAGACTAAGCTTGAGAAATAAGCAGTAGTCACTATGGCAATGAACTTAAATCACCATGTACCAATGTGAGGTTTTTAAAATTCAATTTTTCTTTTTTTCCTTTTTTTATTAGATGTAACATACAAACAATGAAGGAACAAGTGACTGTTGATTTACAGTCCAATTGTTCTAACTACATCAAGCTCCATGCACAGATCCTGGGGTGCTGGAAAATGAAGAAAAACTGAAACAGAAGGGGCAAGAGAAAAAAATGAGAGGAAGGAATGAGAAAGAATAAATTCATAATACTTTATCAGTCTTTCCTGACAATACTACTTTTATCTTTGTATAAGCTTTAAATTAAATTTTTTCAGCAGATACTTAACAACTGACTTCACTTTGCAGAAATTAAATGCACTTTTCTCCTCATGGCTTAGTTTCAGGCATATGACTGAATGTCATAACTCATCCACTGAAAGCTGGGACAGTCTGTTTGGGCTCTTCATAGGATTACTTGTAAGCCTTCAGCTATTTAATAGAGTATTCAGTTGGATGAAAGCAACTGACAGGATGTATACAAAACATGCATCTTCTGTCTTAAAAGCTGAGCTATAGTAATAATGAGTTTTTAGTGGGACAACAGTATCAATCAGTAGTCAGTAAAATAAAGGTGATTATATGATTTTATGTATCTTCATATATGCATATGTACGAATGTGTGGATTTAGACAGAGATTAGATAGAGAGACACATATACACATACACAAAGTTATAGGAGAGTTTTGTTTTACATTGATAACTTGTTTTCTTTTACATTGATAACTATGAATGCATAACCATGCATAACCCTGCAAAGCAATGCTGTACACAGATGCTCTCTGATTGATTACATTGCCACTGTAAAAATTTCCCAAGATCAATTTTCAAACCGTAACAATTCTTATCACTTACTCTTTTAGGAAGCTAAATGCACTTCAGATCCAAGGCTAGCATACTGCATCTCATTTAAATTTGACCATACCTATTGCTAGCATTTATATTTGTTAAACACTGAAAAAACCTGCAGTATAAGATTGCTAAAAATGCAGCTTCCCAAGCTGTTGTGCTTTCCTCTTGGCTCTTTTGGGGCCATACAATACTAGAAGAGACCACCTGAGATATCCATTCAAGCCCTCTGCCATAGCAGAGTTGTTCTTTGTTGTACATGTGAGCCTTCCTGTTGATTTGATAGGAACAAATTTCTGTGGCTGCTATAAATTGAACAGTTTAGTCAAAAGCACTAGAGGTATTCCAAAGCAGCTACGAGATAACACATTCCTTTTGTATTACTAACAATTTAATTTCTGTATGTCAGCTGAAAAGAAAAAACCACTTAGATTAAGCATTATGAGCATTGTGGCTCATTCCAACAGGTGACATAAATCCTCAGTTTTACAATACTAGAAGCTCTTCCTTAATTTTTTTAATGGAGACAGAGAACCAGACTATGCTGAATATGTATACGTGTGTGGAATGAAATGTAACAGACTGAAGAAAATATGAACTTTTCAGTCCATTCCTGAATTTTTGATGCTGACAAATGGTGATTTGTCTTTGTTCCCAATGCAACTCTTACAACATTTTGCAAGATCAAGCTCTAATAAAATATAACATAGCAATTAGTAACCACATTGACAGTGAGCTGCTGGAAGGCATTTAGATGCCACAGTAATGCTATAATCAGCACTCAAAAAGAACAGCTATAAAGAATGTATAATTTAGTTAAATTGAGGAAAGCGCATATTTTTATGGTATTACTTTCTGCTTAGACTTGAATGATTATTTATAGAATCAGGACTGTCAGTTACTAAAATAAATAAATGTAACCTGTCCTTCATCTCCTTTGTTTCCCTGGCTACTGTGTGTGCAGTGCGTCAGTAAGGACAGTAATATCTGCATGTCCAACCTACTGCCTTCTTCCCTCTTATCTCCTTTTTTTGTGGACCCACAGGTGATATTTTCCTTTTTTTCCACTGAACTACTGTTTTCATTATACTGACAAGATGCCATTAGGTAACAGGGAAGCTGGTGGCTGAGTGTGGTGAAAATGATTTGTCACAAGTCCATTGGCCCCATTTAGGGAAAATTTCTTTGTCTGCTTATCAGTGCAGAATTCAAGTGTCCAATATTTATTCACTAAATTTTTAAAATGGAAAATAAGTTATTGATCTGATGATGACCACCAGGAACTTTTCTGAATCAAAACCCACCAAATAAATATTTTGCATCGGTTATGAGAGAATGACACAGTGTAAAAAAATCTAAGTAAAATAGCCATTGCTTTTCTTTTAAGGTTACAGTTCCTGTTTCTTGTTATGTACCATAATGACTTAGGTTGTTTCCTCACAAGGCTTTTGTTACTTATAGGTACCCACACATCCACAAAGCCCTTTGAACTGAAAGCAGCAAGAGGTTCATTGCAGGCTGAGTAATGTGAATCCTTTATTGATGATGGTTTTGGGGCAAATAGTTCATAGACTGATATGGGAAGTAGCAAACTGATGGGTTGTCAGGGTTTAAAGAGAAGTTGAGATTTTGATCTAAGAATTCATACTTTTTCTGTTTTCCTTAATAAAACTAAATTTAATGTAAATTCCAATTGGTTAGAGTACTCAAATGGTAAATCCAAAATCTTAAATTTTTAGATTCATGAATGTATTAACTAACATTCAGGTAGTAAAGGTTAGGAAATCGTGCTCTCAGTAATATAATGTGAAAAAAAACAAAACATCCCCCACTACTTCCACAGGGATTTTTTTCCTACTTTATGACTTTTCTGAAAGCTTGAATAACTCATAGGAAAGAGCAAAGCAGAATTTATGGAGATAATGTAGCTGTCTTACCTGTCTCCTCATAAATAGATTGCATTCATCTTAGTTTCCCTCTCCTTGATTACATTTCATGTTTGAAATTACTATTATCCTAAATTATTTCCTGTTTGAAATACAGATTTTTCAGTCCAATCTGGCTTGCATCTCACTGAGGTGCCTAATTCCTTTTATACTGGAAGAAATTCCTTGAAAACTTGTGTTTTCTAAGCCCAGACTGATTCATACATAAGAAAACATCTAGACAAGATTATTTTTCACCATGCAACACAAGGTATGAAAGTGGTACAAGGTCTGAAGACCATAGAAATTAAATCTCTCAGCACCTAAAATCCTACTGTTAATCCCACAGGAAAAGGCTTTCAGCATATCAGGATCTATATCTAAGTACTCAGTATTTCAGAAGAAAAAGTAAGGCTTTTAGGTGCTCAAAGACTGCATTTTGCCTGATCACCCCAACTGGGACTGTAACTGATGCAGCTGAAGAGCCCACTGGACAACAATCCAAGGAAGGGGTTTCCCTTCCAATGAAAACAAGACTTTTGGTGCAGGGCTAAAATAATTTTCAAACATTTAGTTCATTTACCTACTTTTACTCTTCATCCTTTTGCTGAAAACAACTGCTTTCTATTCAAACCAAATGCTACAGTAAATCTCAGTACTACTCGCCATTTTTGCTGTTCAGAGTAATTGGTTATAACAGCACAGCAAAATAAAAATATGCAGCACATGCAGCCCTGTCACACCCCTAGGCTAACATCAGAGTGGGCTAAGGTGCAACATAAATCAGCCCAGAAGTGGAGTTAAGGAAATTTATGCCTCCAAGGCAACTTTTTTCTTGTTTCCGCATGTAGAGGGATAAAAAGAGCCCAAGGAGAACGAGTCTGGAACAACACATGTTTGCCTGGCTGAGTCAGGGTGCCTCAGAAGAGGAGCAGGCAGCCTTGACACAGATGCATAAGATTCTTGTGTTCCCTTGCAAAGTGTCAGTAGCTCCAACTCAGTCTTGCGCAAGACCAAAAATAGTTCTCAGTGATAACTGCCAGGAAAACTCCAGGTTATCTTTAACTCCTAAAGGGAGTGGGACCTAAATATTTTATTAAACAGTGTGTGTTTGTGGAGTCATATGAAACTCCTGATACCTTGCTTTTAAAAAAACAAAAGCTTTTCTTCTCCAGGCATGTTTGACTTCCCATCAATAAGCATTTTTGCTCACTTGGTTTCTTATTAGTGTTTCTACCATCCTAGTGGAAAAAAAATGCCATAAGATTGTTTTCTTATGCTAAGTTAATATACTGGTTTTGTAGACTGGGGGATGCTTTCTCAGCAGGGAAATAATTATTCTGAAAACAATGGATTTTTCTTAATGACATCTAAATCTTCATAAGATACCCAGAGCTTCAAGCCAAACCATCCACAGCATGAGTTTGACTCTTTTTCACCAGTGATTGTGTTGATAACAATGCATTAAAAATTACCCTTATTCTACTAATAGGTGTATAATGTACAATTAGATCTATCCAAAAGCCCTTCATGCACAATGCCCATCTATGTGCAGGTGGACACTGCATTTTTCAGGGAGAAAGGCTGTGTGGTGCTCTGTCACCTGTTCCAGCAGCTCTGAAGCACGGCATGGACTAGGGCTGTGCCATCACTTGCACCTTTTTGACTCCATGAGCTGTGCTGTACATTGGCTGATAAAACAAGTCAGAAATTGTTATTCTAGGCAACATGGAGTAAAGAGGGACTTTCAATTATTTCGCCTCAGTTTTTGTAAGTGCAAATAAATGATGGAAGGCTGTAATGCAGCACTTAGCATTTTCCTGTCTAAGAGCTACTTCTGATTTCAATCCTGCCTCAGTCATTTAGCTTTAGGATCCTTCAATGCCATTAACTGAAATGAGATAGGTTACATTAGGCAAAAAGATTGCAGCAGTTTTCAGGAAAAAGCATGCTAAAATTCCATTAACTTGCCAGAATTGAACTTCTCTGTTGAACTCTAACTCTTCAAAGCTTCCTCTTTATGTGCTTTTATAAATGCAAGACTCTGGCTATGGTGTTTTAAATAATACTCATTTAGAGCTTTAGATTTAGTTTATAAGTATTTTATTGGGAATATTTCCATTTATCAGTCATATATGTTATTGCTTAATATGATTATTTAATGTGGTATTTAAGAGATGCTACTGACTATAACTTCCATAAATTTCCTAAATCCAGCTGTTTTCATCACTGCAAAACTTGTTATTTTTTTACCTCTGAGTTTGACTGCTGTAGCTGCTGGAATTAATGAACAGAAGCAGGAATATTTTAAATCCTAAATTATGACCATCCATTATTGTAAAAACATTTTTATGTGTGCGATAAGTATTGCAACAATATTTTTTTACTTAGATTGGGAAAGGTCAGGGAATAACTTTGGAGACTGCACTTTGCAAGAAGAAATTACTTAATGGTAAAAATAATTTTAATATTCTTATTTTGTTTCTACTTTCACCTTCTTAAATAATTCTAATAGATTAGAATAATGTATTTTTTCTTTGGAAAAAAAAAACCCTAAAATAACCTTTAATTATTCTAAAATTTTACTTCAATTTCCTTATTCTACAAACTTCAGCCTTCTTCACTCAACTCCTTTTTCAAAGAAAGCTCAGGGCACTGTAACTCTATTAAAAACATAGCATATGCAAATCTCCTCTTCTTTTAGACTGTATTTTGAGTAAGACTTTTCTACAAGTAGGTAATTATTTTCTTAAAAGAGTCTAAAATCAATATTTTGATATTGATATGTCTCAAATGTACTGATTATTTTATAAAGAAAAATAATGAGAGTGAAATAAATTGATTTTCAGGGCCCTGAGTTGCACAAAGAAATCTTATTTCATGTAAAAAATATGTTCCTGAGTACTTCAATTAACCATGCCCAGATAGGAGTTGAAGCAGACCATTAATTTAGTTTGGTTTTATGTTATTTTAATCATGTCAAATTGATAAAAATACAAATAAATTCCATATTATTTCTCATTATTCTATGGTTGTAAAGTCCACACTTACTCTGATGCAACCAGCACATAGAACAATATAAAAGCATTCAAGTTTTTTTAATTTCTGAGAGTAAGCTGTTGCTTTTAAAAAAGTTTAGCCTCATAGTTTGTGGAAGTCTGGAGTTCATGATTAACATGACTAAGTATCTAGTTAGTTTTGCAAAATGATTTTAACACAGGATGGTGTATACTTCTAAGTGGTAGAAAGCAGAAAACTTTTAATATTTTGTGTAATAGATATCTGTACAAAATTGTTAACTGGACTGTAGTGATTGTTGATTTTATTTCTATCAGGGTTTTTAAGTACCTTTCATCCCTAAAAGTCGTTGGTGTTCTGATATGTGGCTACAGAAAACAAGAATTTTTTGACTATGGAATCATATGCCTTACTCTGCAGTAATTTAATCAAAGGGAATTTACCTTTTAGACTGGGTCTGAGAAAATTTGTCTGAAGTCATCTGGAATAGTCTAGCAAGTATATATGGCCAAAGTACCATAGAGATAGTAATCTCCACACAGAGGAGAACTTTCTGAGCTACAGTGGTCTCATTTCATTCTGCTCTTTAGTCCTACAACAGAGATTAAGATACCTCCATCTGATTGTTGCCTATTGAAACTGATATCTGTCATCACGTGTCCCTAGAAAGTCCCCTCTGTGTTTCTTATCATTATGGTATAAAGTACAGTAGAAAAACAATGCATATACAATAGAACAACAAATCATAGTGTTATCGATAGAAAATGTGCAGTAAGAACTTTCGGAGGGTTACAAAATACCCTGTAGACACAGCTAGTAGCAATCAACATAATTTATCACATAGAAAAGTTCCTCTTTACCCTTTCTAACTGTTTTCATGTTGTAGATTTTTTCCAGGTTGGATGTCAGTGTAACATTTGGAAGCATTATTCTCTTTGTATTACTTTAAATGACTGACAGGTATTGATAGATCTGGGCTGGGGAGGGTTTATTTAGGTTGGGAGGAGGATTGTTTCTTTGTTTGCTTGGTTTGGTTTGGGTTTCTTGTTTTTATAATATATATGTTCGTAATTTTACAGCAAGGATGCCTCTAGAAGAGCTGATCATGTATCCATGGGATTGTGGTCATATAAATCACAAGTGTCAAGCAATGCAATGCTTTTTCTCTAAACAAAGCAGAAATGTTGCATGTAGAGTATTTTCTCCAAACATATTTCTGACGAGACTCTCCCAGGCTTTGAGATCTTACATCTCAGCAATACTGAATCCTGTCAAGGAGATCCACTGTGAATGCTAATGTTTCAAGTCCTGCTTATCCTTACAATATGTCATGCTAGTCCTTGCAGCATCTGCAGTGCAGCAGTCATCTTCAGCAATTAAAAAATACCTTTGTCTCTGTCTTGTGAGTTCCTCAAGCCTAGAATTGAAGAAGCCTTACTCCTTTCTATTCGAAGATAGTCGACAGGCTTCAAATCCTGCTTAATTAATAGATATCATTTTAAATGAGGTATATCATCAGAATAAGAAAAAATATTCTGAAAAGTTATGCAGCTTATGTCTGCCTGAGAAGGGGAATGTTTCTCTCCACTAGTCCTTCAAAATGTTTTTCAAGTTTGATGACTGTGGTGTCAAAGTTGCACAAAGATCTCTACGGGGTGCCGTAGAGATGATGAGACACACAGCTCGCTGCTGTTTGTAAAGCACTGCTGGCTGGTCTGTGCACAGGCTTCTGAGATGAACACAGATCCAGTCAAGAATCTAAGGACCTAACTTTTGAGGAAGAACAGCTTTTGTCTACCTTTACTTTCAGAAAGGAATGCTGTTGGCCAAACAACATACTGGTATTTCAGCATGCACCTATTGGAAATGTATAATGAGTTTCCTTGTTTTGTGCTTCTTTGCAGGAACAAATGTCATTTTGAACTCAGAAACTGAATGACAGGCATTTAATGATTGCAGTAATATGAGCATACCTCAGTCTGAAGTGTTATAGTGATAAAGGCAGTTTGTGTTAAATTTTATGACACACTGCAAACTTTCCATTGTTGATCATGAAAAAGAACAATTAAATAATATGTAGAACAATTTTATTTGTGTAACAAATTGCCCATTTTGTCTTTCTAGCATAGCTTTATAGTGATGATAATTTCTACTCAAAGACTAATTGGATCACATGTGGGTGTGGAGGTTTTTTTGTCCAAGCTCTGTGTAAATAATTTTTTGTCATAAAGACTCCTGCAGCACTGATAGGAAGGTTCACTGATACTGTGAGAAATGGGATAAGACAAAACACATGTTTTTTCATGCAGAAACCTCAAAACTAGGAGCATATATTCTAAGGTTTGGCTTCTCTGATTATTGAATAATGGGAAACAATGGTTTCTGCAGATGTTCCAATATGTCTACATTTTTTTGAAAATTCAGTTTTAGCTCATTATTTAATTTTCAGGAAAAAAATTGGTTCATACAGTTCTGGTATTAATTTTATATTATGAAGAAATAAAATTTTGGATGAGTATTCTCTCAATTTAGGCCATAATGAAACACAGCTTTCTGTGGCAGTTCATGTTATTATTACCATTGGACACAACCTCACGTAGCTTCAAAATCTTTTACCTGACTACATTTATTGCAAGCAATTAAAACTGATTATTTATAAAATATATTTAAGGGAAAAAACATATGCTGCCTTTAAGTATTTCCAAGCCTACAGAAACAGAAAAGGACAATGGATGACTGCATACACCAAATAGTTGCTAAAATACAATGAAACATTTCTCTAAAAAGGGTTTTACCTTAGCTGAAGTGTATGCAGTGTTTCTTATGTAAAAAAAGAGCCCCATCATGCTAAATCCTGACATCCATGGCGCTCCACAGTCACCTGTCTCTTCCCAGTATCTCTGATAGCATCCTACTAGCTAACCTGAATTTTGTATTTTAACCAATAATAGGAGCAGCTGAATAATACAATCCCTGCCACTCTAGTGGAGGCAATAGCCTCCCTCAAGGAGCATGCAGATGAGGAGGACCAGTCTTCGTCTTTTTGCAGGTATTTTCATTTAACTACCACATTTCTCTTCTTGATGATAGTAAAAGGTAAAGGGAGGTAGGAAGTATGCCATGATTTTGAAGGGAACACTGAGAGAAGAAACTTCAAGGTTGTCCTTACTCCTGCCTGTGTGAGCTCCACAATGGAGACAAGGCAGACAGAGTATCAGAAAAGACAAAAGTCCTCTGTGCTTCTCTCTGGCACACTGCTGGAGTAGCCAGCAGTATTTCCCATTTGGGTAACCCAGCACATTTTTGTGTAATGAAAGGAGGAGGCAGGTCTACTGCAGTGGCTACCTAGGTCAACCCCATTTTGAAAGAAACCTAAAAATCTGAAAATTCAACCTAATTAAAGCATTCTGGGAGTGGCTGCTGGGTCAACATTTCCTGTTATGCTATCATTAGGATCCAGTTTAGTTTATGGGTTATAATATGATACTGTATGCTATATCACAAACTGGTACTATAGTCTATATAATATCATATTATTGGATATAATACTTCCCATAAATTTCAGGCTTCACCTAAGTGTTTGAAGTATGACTCCATATCTATGTGTAATTTAACAATTTGTTATGTCCAGTGTCTTCTACTGACATGAAATATCAGTGTCATCAATTCTTAGAATAACACATATATTTATGTTTTCAAGGCTTTATTTACTCATTTGTTTCATTAGAAAACCAATATTCTCTTTCATAAGGCCAAAGATCAGTCCTTTTCTCAAGGGCTCTCCATGAGTCATTCTACTCAGGAATAATTTCTCTGGTATCTAAAATGTCATTCATTTCTTCTTATCTCTGAATTGACCATGAGTAAATGACTACACACTGTCTGTGCACTGTGCAGTGTTAAATGTGTTATCAGAACATTTTTCATCTTGAACAACGTGATTCTCTCAGGACACAGCTCCATCAGCAAGGCCTGTTTATAGCCTTGAGTGCTCGAAATTTCACAATGAGAGGCAAAGGGCAAGGCTCAGGCATATGTTGTGGCAACTGCACAGAAATCATCAGGTTATGCTGTTTCCAGGAGTGAGAGGAAGGATAGGGGATATGTCAAAATTGTACCAACAGCAATGGATGATTATCTCAGAATGAGCTCAGAATTCAGGGGACCCTGTTTTCTCTTGCACTAATGGAAAACTGGGATGTGAAAACACATAACTGGTGAGGCTTAACTTCTTGAATGCAAGCTGACGTACAAGACTGAATTCTAAGTTTCTGTTGGTGAGTATTATAGGAACCAAAATATTACTCCCTTTTCATAGTCAAAAACGAGGAGCAGAACTCTATCTTTCTTAAATGTCTCTAACCTTCCACTTTCCATATTGCTTTAGGCCATTGTTTATATCTCTCTTTGCAAATGCACAGCTAAACCAGCGTGAAGTGGAAACCTTAGGGGACAAGCATCTACAACTGCTTCAGATTAGACTTTACAGGCAAGTCACTTTACCTGTTTCAAACACCCTTGTGCACCTCCTCCCTTCTACCACTTTCCAACCACCTCCTCTCTCCCTATGAAATAATTTTTAATATCTAAATAAAGAAAAACACACATATTTGATTTTTTAAGGACTTGTCCAAAATCACAAAAGAAACTTTCTGAATTTAAAGCCTCTATTATATAAAGTTAGGATTTAAGGGATTACAATAACATTTTCTCAGGTCGTGAAAACGAGGTATTTATCCCGTTTTCACTGTAGTTATACAAGAGAAAATGCAACACACCTGCAAAACTAAAAAAAAAAATAATCTCTCTGAATTTGGATTAGTTTCAAATAACATAACAAACTGAAATAATTTTATTTGCTATTTCACAGTACCTTCTAGTGAAATTAAACTGTTTGACAGTTTGAGAAATAAACAAGTAGCATGTTTATTCCAGTGAGCTCTAGTCAAGGGAGAATTTGCATTTTTTAAACAGAAGTTACAGCTCACAGCTGGATTTTTCTACAATTGTTGCGCCTTTATGAATTCATGTAAATTGAAGCTTGCTTAGGTCCACTGTAGTACTTTCAGTTACACGTGGCCCTTCTCAGCCCCACCATGTAGTCAGAGGAAAAAGGGCTGAACTTGCCAGTAAGATGTTAACTGTCTCAGCAACTTGCAAAATTCACCCCTATTAACTTTCCGTATCAGTCAGGTTGCACCGTACATCTCAGCTTTGCTTCTGTGCTGCTCTTAGGTGTCCTCTACAAAACTGTTTGATTTTAACCCATCCACACTATAGGCTTTCCATACTGCAACTGAAAGATGAGCTATTAAAAAATCTGATAAAAACCACCACTCTTACAAAAAAAGCTCCCCTGACAGAAAATTCCTGAACAAAAAAAAATAAAAAATTCAAACTTGTGCTTGAAACAAACTACTAACTGGTGACTTCCAAAAGAATCCTGAGAAGGCAAAGAAACCTAAAACCTAGAGCAATCAAAAAAATATAATAGTGGGGACAAATTAAATGCAAATGTGAAGTGCAGTTTTGATGGCATGAGTTAAAGGAGACTTGAAAATTGCTTTGCCATTTGCTGAGGAATGAATATTCTTCTTGGAAAAGGTAGGCACAAGGCCATTTTTTTCCTGTTTTTAACAGTAATGGCAATCTCTGGTACATGCATTGAATGGGAACTATCTGTTGGTTCTTTTAGCTTCCAATACGGAAAGAATGAGACAATACGAACAAGGAATTTCAGTTTCAATTTCTGTCATGCTCAATGGACTCTCACAAGGACAGACAGCCAGGCTGGCACTACCAGCCTTCCTACCAACTGATCAGGAAGAAGTCTGAATGCTTCTTGACGCTGGACAGAAGGCAAGGTTGACCTGCAGGCATGCGTGAGGTTTGTATTTCAGGCCTGGGAAGCCAAATTAATCTATACTGCAGTGATTTTATTAAAAAAAATCAAACAAAAAAACCACAGGCAGACTGCACTCACAAGTACAAACAAGAAAGGGAATTCCAGAAGAGAGAGACCAACCTGGACAGCCAGAGACATTGGTCCAGGCCTCCCAGACAGGCTGATGGAGGCCAGAGTTCTCAACATATTGTCTCAAGAGGCCACTGCTGGGGTAAATCCTGATTATGGGCCTGTTGTACAGGGTACGGGACCAGCTGGCAGAAGGCTGACAGGTGAACAGTGTCCTCCTCTACAGGAACAAGGGCTTGGGGTGAGCTCAGATTCCCCCTCAAGTGACAGGAGAGGGACTGTCACTCCTTACAGAGCCATCACTCTCCCCACATAGCCAAAGGAGCAACAAGGCAAATGGTCCCTAAACCTCCAACCTCACCTTGTTTACAGGGAGATCCCCCAGGTCTGAGCAAAAAAGAGGAACAACAGGCCCCTCCACGGGGATGCTCATATGGGATTGAACCCTGTGCCCAGAGCACCTCTCTTCTTCTGCCCGTCCCCACTGTTTCTAATCCACCCTTCTTCCCTCACTCTCTTCCCGCACTCTTCCCAGTCATTCTTGCTTCTTTTTGCTTCTCCACAGCTTGTGCCTTTCCTCCCTTGCTTCCTGTACTTCCTTCCTTGGCAGTGGCTCTTGCTGCTGAGGCAAGAGATCCAGCACAGGTTAGCAGTCTTGTAACTTGGCTGAGACTCTAGACATAGGTTTTAGGGCATGAAAGGGGAAGCCCTGTAAACAGGGACAGGCACCTCTGTGCAGAACTTTGCTCTCAGGGTGTTTTACCATGTAATTCTTTTCCCCACTCAAGGATTGTAAGTTGTTTTTTTTTTTTTCATGGTTCCATTAATATATAGATTATTTAGTTATCACATACATTATATGTCTTATTCCAACAACCTTTCCTGTTTAAAATATTGTTTAAAAATGTAAAAATCCATGTCCCAAGGACTGTGTGACTGTCATTGACTTTTCTTTTTATAACCTGGTCCAAACCTGCATTCATGACTCTCCATTGACTTGTATGGCAGCTTTTCATGTAGAGCAAAAATAATTCCTAAAGCAAAGAGGGTTTTCAAGTATTTCCTGCTAAAATAGTAAATTTTTGCTTCTACTTCAGGATATTGTTGCACAAGATTGTTTCCTCACTTACTATTGTATGGAAAGACTCGCTCCACTCTCTAGCTCATTCTTATCTCAGCTTTTCCCACCTAATCTCTAACTCATTCTCACTTGTACCTTTCTCTGGTCCTCTTGCAGTGAGTCAGTCTGCTTTCCCTATGGGACCCCTGAGGATGAAATGAGTCTTTTGAAGGCACTTTCAGTTGTTTTTCTTTTCAGAACACTTACAATTTCCCAATAAATTCTCAATCTCCTTGGCCACCACAGTAGCCATCATCTCAGGTGTTAGTCTACTTTTTTTTTCCTTTTTTTTTTTCTTTTTTTTTTTTTTTTTTTTGAGCTAGTTTACTGGTTCCCAAATCAGATTTCTTTCTTGCTGGGTGCTACTGTATATGTAATCTCAGGTAATTCAATGCTTTTCCACAAAATCAAAGCTAGTTTCCCTTAGTCTTTCCCTCTTCAAGTCTACTGCTGTTTAGCAACTCTGTCGTTTTCCACCAAAACACACTGTTACTACTTCTGAAGTACTTGTACCCACCTAACTGAAATGCCCATATGAGGGTAAACCTCTTTTTGCTTCTGAAATCTTCAAAAGTTCATATCTGGGATACCTCAGCATTTCCAAATAGAACATTCTGTTGTCCCTCAGATGAACTTTGATGCATCCAATTTGAGACTTCATAACCTCTCCCATGAATTAGCTCCTATTTTACTAACCAAAACTATTTATTCTTCTTTCTGAGTCATGTTATCACTTCTAACCAAATCCTATACTGTTTCTTCAGGTATTTGTGGATGCTTAGCACACTCCTAAATTTCACTATCTTGAGGTATCTCAGCATTTCCTACCTGTGTTCTCTTAAAATATCTGGGTGCCCTCTACCCTCAAGAACCTCCAGTGTTCCCTCTAAGATACCTATTTTTCTCCTAAAAAATGGTCGGTTACCTTGATGTACCTCAGTGTTTTGTCCCAAAAATCTCCAGCACCCAGCTTGTTTTGTGCTTGGTTGTGTCGTGTCCCCTCCATGCACCGCTCTTCTGCAGGAAACTTGCGACAAACCTCACTCAAAGCTTTCATCACCACTGCTTGCCTTTCCCACCTAAATTATTCCCTGGAGTCTCACACCTCTCTCCCAGGCCCTCTTAAGGGCCTCAGTGCTTCCCATAGAACAGCCCCCACTCTCCCCAGAGACAGTGCAGCCCATCCCACCCACCTGAAGAATCTCAGTGCTCCCAAGGTATCTGAGCGCTCTCTGCCTCTGAGGTGACTCAGCATTTTGTCCTACAATCCAGCACATTTTACCCAAATACCTCCTTTGTTCCCCTTGGAAAACTCACACAAAAGGGTCTTGTGGACTTACTGAATTTTGAATGCTAGAATATTAAGCAATTCTGCCTGTGGCACTGCAAAATGAATGCCTGTCGAGGTACCTACACACACCCTGCCCTGTTGTATACTTCAGAGGCATATTGGAACATCTGTATAAAATACAGCCAAGAGTCTACAGTGGCCTGTAAGATTAACTCTAAAACTTGTCTGCATCCTCCGTAAAAAAGCCTCAGGATGGTTGTTCCAAATTGCCAGCTCGCCCACTGAGGGGTCATGGCTAACCTGTGAAGTCAATTACACGTGGAGAACTGTAACAAATTCTGAGAAGTGCTGGAGGAAAATGTTCCACTGAAGAAACTTTACCCATAAATCACTCTGCAGGAAAATAGGCCTGTAGATTTGCAAAAACCCAGAACAAAAACCCCATCTTCTATTATGAAATAGCAAACTGCTTGTTATGATCTGATTATTATGATTGTTAGAGAGATGGCTTCACCAGGATTAAGGTGCAAATTACTCCGTATGCCAAAGTCAACAGTAAATGTGAGGTAGAGACATAAAAAGAAATAGAAAAGAAAGAGGGGTGAAGATAAAGAGAGTGAGAGTCATCATCCCTGTGCAGTGATGTCATCCCATGCAGTGATGTCCTATCAGTCCTCTTCTTCTGGTACTCTTGGTGGGGTGGGGTGTCCCTCAAACAAACCATAGGGTTCAATGTATTAATATAGGCTCAGGTATATGTGGGAACCCTGTGGAGAGAATTTTACTCTGTCTTTTGCAACAGACTCTGGATCTGCTGCAACACTTGGGGATCACGTGCAGTCCTCTTCTGGAAGGCCTCAGAAATGAGTCTGAGGGGAACTTGGGGGTGTGTGGAGGGATAGAATGTAAGAGAATAGTGCAGAAGGCAGTCTGACCCCTGAGGAGTTGCAGCTGTACCAATCACCAAAGATTAGGAACAGGCCTGCCTTTAATAGGCCACAGCTGTGTCCAATAAGAAGATGAGTGCTGCAAAAGAGTGGGTTAGCTGGCGGAGAAGAGAGTTGGAGTTTGTTGGCTGTGCTGTGAAGAAGAAGGAGTCAGTGCTGTGAGGAGCTCCACATGAGAAATCACTGAGAAGGTATGGGAGCTTTGCAATAAGATGACAGCGGTTTTGATAGTTTATGACCCTGAGGGGAACTTGGGGGGTGTTTGATAGTTTATGACCCTTTGTAAGACATGAAAGCTGCCTCTTATATGACTGTCCTCTGTAGATGCCACCCTCCAGAGGCAGGGAGTTTTACAGCTGAGTTTGTTGTGTAAGGGAGGATTCTTGCCAGGGTCTGCTCCTTATCTGGCCTGTAGCCTCCAGTGATGGATGTTCACCCCCTCTGTCTTATGCAAACCAGAGGTTTCACCACCACACACCCAAAACCTCTCCTCCTCTTTTGGGGAGAAGAGCATGCAAACCTAGCCTCAGCAAATATGAGTCTCTGGGCTATGGCCAGCCCCAGCTGGACTCAGCCAGAGATGATTTTCAGCACAGCTGCAAGGTTTGGCTTTCCTTATGGCTATTCTCTTCTCCCCCAGCTTTATATACTCCTCTTTAGAACTGAGATAATTGGACAATATCTTATCTCAAGTTCTGGTATCAGGAAGCATATTCTGGGGGAGGGAGGTGGCTTTGGTGGTCACAGAAGAGCAGTTCTTTCTTTGCACAGTTTCCTGCAGTGGGCAAAGCCCTTCCATGATTTTAACAATGTTTGAGCCATTAACCATTTCAGTCTTTCACACTCCTGAAAGATAAGAGAGATATGGGGTTAAGCAAGTGCCTCTGATCATATCAACACTTCTGATGGCAAATAGATAAAAAATCTTATTTATGGAGGTCAGAAGCTGATTGCATTCTTTGAGGGCTCAGAATGTAAAATATTAGAAGTAGATATTAATGTTCTTGGTCTAACCCATTTTCTGTGACACTGAGGAATACTGAATTTACACAGACAGAAAGAAAAAAGTTGAGCTTTCTTACTGTAACAATAGAAAATACTGGTACAGATGTCAGTGAATGTAACATTTTACCGATCTGTTTTTGTGGAAATTCCTCGTATTTATGTTTAGTCTAAGTATGAGTTTTCTGTTGGAAACCAGATCAACCATTAGGAACAATGAATCCCCCCATTCCATTGTAGAACATTTAGAAGGATTTGGATCTCCTGTTCATATAAGTCGTCAGGAGACAACTGAATTTCCAGTCCACCACTGATTGAAAACTCCATGCTGGGCTGTGAGCAGGCTAAGAATTGCTTGCTAACTTCCTTGTTACTTGCTAATTCCTTATTACTTGGCCTTTTATTTTCAGCTGAATGCCAGTGAATATGTGACTGAAGTATATCTTTTGATTTGATGGATGCTGAGAAGATTTCTCAGCAAGCTTTTGTATCTCTCAAGCAGGAAGCAAAGTATTAGAAAAATCTGAAAAGTGTATTAATAGATAAATCTTCAAAAGGTGAATAGCTAGTAAAAATTTATCTAGGATGCATTTAAACTAAATGGAGATCACAAAATTAAGCACTTTATCTGTGAAAATACTTTAATGAGAACAAATAACTGTAATTGGTGGAATTGTCTTCTGAACATGCTTCAGATAGGACTGTACCATCTGGAGTTACCAGCAATTTGATGAAATGCCAAATTTCTAGTTTTGAATTTGCTGTTACTACTGTAATCTCTTTGATATATTCTTTATTTTGGATTCATGACTAACATCACAATGTGCTTTTTGCAGAACAAAAACTGCCTAACAAAACCACCTAGCTATTTCTATTTTTGGTATTCCTATCTTATAATTATGAAGCATCTAGGAATATCAAGCAGAGAAGTCGCTGCATTATCTAAACAAGCTCTTTTGCAACATGGTATTTTTGTTAATATTGTTAATGGTCCTGGCCAGCATCACAAATGATACCAGCTCTGAGAAATATGGTTTATTAAATACACAATTCAAATATACAAAGACAAATCACAGAGTAATTTTACTGTGCTGTGTAACAACAGGTGACAAAGAAGGAATTGAGTGAAGATTACATGAATGTAAAAATGAAGTAGTAAAGCAAAGAAAAGGCATGTTTCTGGTTTAGAAATTGTCCTTCCAAGCACCTTTGTGTTTGAGTTTCTTGTTTATGTATAAGCTGCTAGGAGTAAAATAAAAATATATATTATATATGACATATAGAAATAGATTTTATTTAGATAAAAAAGAGATAAGCACTCAAATAGTCTAGTTGCAAAATTGCTGCTTTTTCTTCTCTGTTCAAATTTACTCAGTCTTGGGAGTAGCTTTGATTATTAAAAATTGTCACTACTATGGCTATGTGGGCCACTAACAAATATTCTACTACTGGATCATTATCTCCCTAAATACTCTAATATTTCTCCATTCTGCTGTTGTATATTATTTTTTCCAAATAATTTTTTAGGTAGCTTAGTTTGTCCACAAACTGGGGTTTTGTGTGTCATTGTGACATACATCATAATGTCATAGTCTAAATTGCCTTCTCTTTCACAATTACTGCTTCTCTTTCTGCCTTTACCAGTAGCAAGACTTTCCCCTTGTTACCATGGGCACTGTCTTGTTCTGCTGTTTGATGTTCTAGCATCCCAAGTCCAAAGGTTTTTTCTATGGAAGTAATTGCCCTTTCCTGCTTTCCTTTATCTCAATCATTTTAGGCAGAAGATACAAGGAAGCAAGTGAGGAAATGGCTTCACTTATAAACTTCACATTCTGAATTTTCTCTTCCTTTTTAAATGCAACTGAATTTCCTTCCTCTACTCTGACACTGAGCAAAGAGGATAATTACCTAAGAAGGCTAAAGATCAGGGGCACACAGCTGCCTTTCCTTTGTGTATGTCTATATATTTGGTGTATTCAGCTTTGTGGGAATAAGGAGCTAAATCTCTCACAATAAAGAGGCAGATCCAGATGACTGGAAAACAACTGAGCACCTGTAGGATGTGTTTTCCTTATTGATGTTATATTTATGACTATATGTCATGCATATAATATGGTATATTTTTAATCTATACATATGATATATAGGTGATATTTATATTAATTGAGTATCCAGTAGGCAAATCCAGTCTTCTCTTCTACCAGAAACAGCCATGATGGTTGAAAGTTCTAGAGCATCACTTTCTGGCCACAGGCTGAAGAAAGTCTTTCTCCCTGATGCAATTCAACTCTTATTATTTACCAAGGAGTTAATCACAGGGTTTGGAATCATACGTCCTGTCTCTCTAATGTTTTGTTTATATTTTCTTCCTCTACTCCAACTTCTTTTTTTCTTATAACAGTCTGGTTTGGGATCACCTTTTTCCTCACTTCTTTTTTCTTCTTGCCCCCAAAGAAAACAAGGCAAAGTGGTCTAGTTCCTAACATCTGTCAAAGGATGATCTTGGATAGGAGCAGCACACATTGGTTTGCAGTGAACACATTGCTTTTGAGTGGGAGGGACTGAATGTCTAGTGAAGTTTTGATTCCTTTTCCACACTCTCCCAGAATTACTATTTCTGATGGAAGTATGCCGGTTCATACAGAAGGCCTTATCCATAAAATAAGGTAATGATAGTACTGACATCCATGTGGAAGACAGAGTCTTAAAACCTCTACATTCTCAACAGCAGCTTGATAGAAAACAGAATCTGAAATAAAAATTGATGGCCTAACCTTCCAGCTTTAGACTCATTGCATAGTGGATGAGGATAAATCTGTTCAGTTGCAACATTTGCAGCACATGACCTTTTTTCTTAGTTTAATCAATAAAGCAACCAATACTACAGTTTTCTCAGAATTCATTTTTAAAAAGAAAATCAATTTTTCTATGCCATATCTCCAAAATTCAGAAAGCTTACCTCAGATGCCAACTAACAAGTGGAATTTTGAGATAATTTAATCTAAGCAATCATAATAAAAAACTATTATTAAAGGACATACAATAATTCCTGAAATAAACTTAAATTCAATCTGAATGTACAGGATGATCTTGTAGCACGCTTTTTTTTGTGATAATCATCCACTAATTATCGTCATAAAAAATGCAACAGGGAATGCACATGCTATATACCTTTTTTCAATAAAAATATTTAGTGTTTTAAGTGCCATACTGTCATTGAAATTAGCCTTTTGACTAGAAAAAGTAAAGCATTTATTAAAAGGATTAAATTAATTTCTTAAAAGGATTTTTTATTGTGGGGTTTTATATTGTTGGATATTTATTCCTGTAGGTCTCTTGGGAAAATTCTGCACATAAAAAAGAGTAAATACAGCATGCAGCCACATGTATTACATCTGTCTCTTGGGCAATCTTCAAGACAATTGTGTACATACTAATAAGCTAATTGAGAAGTCTCTAAGTGTGTGCAACACCTCAGAGCATCCCTTCTGTATCTCACTTAGTGAACACAGGCAATTCACTAAGAGAACTCCTGTGCCCTAGCCAATGCCTCATGAGTCCTGTGTGTTAGGATGTCTCAGGAGAATCAGGAACTACTGCTCTGAGTGAACACAAAACCATCTCTGTTTAGACAAAAGATGCATATCCTGTCTGCAACAAAAGATGACAATGCTGATCTGAAAGCAAAGTGTAATTAACAAAGCTAGCATAGGTGCTCCTAGTCTGCAGCAATCTGTTGGCCAGGAATTTTCTGCAGGCAGCAATGTTATCTTTATAATTATTAAAGACTTTGGGTATCCAAAACATTCTGTGGGTAGAAGTGCCATAGCTCAGTCTTCTATGCTGTGTGAAGGAATATCTTTCTCTTTTTTTCATTTTGACCTGCCACTTGAAGGTTTTAGTGTTTTAATGTTTTAAGCCTCTTGTCATTGCCAAGTGTTGTTCTTATTCATATTCCTCCTAAATCTCTGTGACAGTACATCTGGATTGTCTTTTTGCAGACTGAAGAAGGCTGTCTGTTTAGTACAGAATCTTCCCTACATTTCTTCCAGTTCTGCTGTATCAGTTCTGACATAAGGAATGCATACGGTATTCAAGATACAGAAGCATAGTCAATTTATTCTGCAGCACAATATTTTTTGTTATGTTCTCTATTTATTTTTTTTCTCCTTTTCTTTCTCCTTCTGTCTTTGTCTTTCTCTTTTTCCCTTTTTTTTTTTTTTTGGATTAGTACAGAGCAGCAGCTACTGGTTTCATAAAGCTATTATAATCACAAGGTGTTTTTCAAAATTTGTAGTAAACACCTAAGGATCTATTTTAGTATCTGTAAAGCTAGAACTGCTTTGTCTCACATGTTTGATTTTGTAGATTTTGTTTCTGACATTTTCCTGCCTTCTATCACCCAAGCACTCAATCTTTGTGTTCATCTACGATTATTCAATCACCCATATGTTTCCTACTGTTATTTGTGTAAAGGTTAGCACATTTTGCCACCTCATTGCTTTCCAGACTTCTTGTGACAATAGATAAAACAAAGTTTTCATATAAAGTTTGTCCATGTCCATATATGTCCATCCTCATTTGAGCAAAGAAGTATTACAGACAGATTAAGTATGTCAGCTCTTCTACATATTCCAAATTAATTTAAAAAATAAATCTGCAAATAGACCAGAGATCTGAATTCAGAAGCTCCCATAGAGTTTATGGACTCATGGTTCAGGATGAAAATAATAATAACAATATGGATTACTTTTACCAGCTAAATAAGTGGGGACTGAATACTGGCACTGCTGATCCCATTTGCACAGTGCCTCTCCTGTTGCCTGGTCAGAACTGAGGTAATTTCTGTAACAAATGGCCACTCAGTGGACAGGGAGAAAGGTTTTGATCATTTCATAAGGTCTGTTTTACTTTCTGAGGCACTGTAGTAGCATTGCTTTTCATCTTATTGTACAGTTCATCAAACAAAAAGAAATATTTTTCCATTTTGCGATGTGGAGAGTGGACTTTTTTCTAGTCCTTCTGGACCAACCATGATTCACATGATTGCCTGAGATTGCAGGAGAACACAGTTGTGTTCCTTGGTTCTCAAAGAGCCTATCAACAACAACAAATTGCTACAAAAGAGAAGGATTAAGAAAGGAAAGGAAAAAGGAAAGGATACGTGGCATAAGAGAAGCCCTGGGACAGATGGAGGGGCAGCACAAAACACTACTTCCCTGAATGGGAAACTGGAATGTAGGAGGAAAGTCAGAGGCAAAGAATTTAGGAAAGCCCTGTGCAATATATATTCATTTTAGTTTATCTTACCACTTTAGATCATTTCAGCATTTTGGGTACAACTTATGTATGTGATGTGAATGTTCTTGCTTTTTCTGATGACTGCTTTCAGAATAATCACTGAGTAAGTGATCTCAACTGTGTTTATGCTTTATTGGTGATGTTATGAGAAGATATCATCTACAAGATTTTCCAGCTCACAGGCACTGTAATTTCTCCCAAGAATAAGATCATATTTCATCAGACAGGTTTTCAGAATTACTGTTTTCTACAGACACAGTTTTATTTTTGAGGTTTGGAGCTGACTTGCAGATCTCACAAGGGACAGTGTGACGCACATCTTACCTATCAGTGAGGAATCAGTAACGAGAGTGCAGCACCAAGGCAATGTGCTTTCAGTAGCCATTTTTGCTAGGCAGGCATGCTTGCATTTCCTGAAATATTTTTATTTTTTGTAAGTTTCAGGTGTTGGAAACTTTTTTGTTAATTTGATTTTTTAAGAGTACAGAGAATTATAATTAATCCAAAAGCTTAATTGATTCCCTGTGGTTCAATCTGAAGGCAATGGAAAGATTAAACCAATGTATTTTGTGGAAGGAACTCCCTGAGTACCAAATGAAATATGTAGGCCAAATGAGCATGGATAAAATTTTTGAGGACATAATGATTTCCCAAAAGCTATTCAATGGTCTAGATATGCAACTTTCTCACCTGCTGATCTCCTAGGTCTTCTTCTTACCCTATGCTAGTGCTTTCTTCAAACTCCAAAGAAGTGTCTGCTTATGGTTTTCCACTCAAACCAGTTTTTGTTTCAAAGGGACTTAGAATTTTTCATACTTCTTCTGATATCCTGTTTCTTAATGCTTATCTTTTGGAAAAAATAAATCCAATACAAACCAACTAATGTTCCTCATGAGTACGAGGAGGTAAAACTTTGTTTCATTCATGTCTGCAAGGACAGAAAGGCTGGCACAATGAACACTCAGAAAATGAGAACTGGAGAAAAGGTAAAAACACCTCTTTTACTGGCAGTGACAGTTTATGCTGGATTGAAGTTATCCAAATACGATATAAGAAATACAGTCTGAGATGTGAAGTGTGCAGAAATCTACAGCAAAACATCTGAATAAGGTGACAATTATGACATGAGTGGATTAAAAATTGCAATCTTTAATTTGTTCACTGATTTTGTGTTTAATGTCTGTCGTGTATTGACACTTTAATGAGTGCCTGTCTACCCAAAACATTATTGCAAGCATGGGAAGAATGTTAGGCTGTGCAGATAAGATGAGATGGATTGGTTGAGAGCGTATTTCAGGACAGAAAGAGAGGCCTTCCTAGCTCTGGACAGTTGGTAAAGAAGTCTGAGAGCTATAAAAACTTCACCCAGGGTTGTGGAAGAAATGCCTGAACCATGATAATCAGATAAAAATCCAGTTCACTAAAACTTCTTCTATTTCTTATATAGAGGTCATTACAGGGAAGCCACACTCAAATTTACTGGAGTTACTCTCTCCAAATGTGAGTCCCTACAAACTCCAAAATACAAAAAATACACTGACTATGCAGACAGTTGAAATTTCTGAGCTATTTATACATACCAGAATAAATCACATTTATAGATGCAGCTTGGAATCCAGTTGGTTTTGTAACTAATCAAAATATGGTTATATTGGTATAAGTCAAAATATTGAGTGAAATAAACTAGAAAAAGAATGCACTAGACTCCAATGATAAATAGATGTCATTGATAAATGAGCTGTACAAACTCTTAGAATAATTGGAGGTGAACTTGTCCATTGTTCTGTGAAGGGATTTGGAATGCTACTGTTGAAATTGGTTGTGGGCAGCTCAGTCATGGAAAGATTACTGGCTATATTTGGAAAAATAAACTAAGATAAGAATATGGTAAATACATTTGTACATTTTTTTCCGTATTTAAAAATGTGGTTTTGGGAAAAAAATTTCTAAGAAAAAGGAAATAGATTTCTTTTCTTTTCCTCTAGTTATAAACTGCCCAACTCTTTATATGAAGAAAGAACTAAGAAATTTGTGTAATTTAACTCTGTACAATAATTTTAAGCTTTGAAATGAGTAAAACATTTTGTACTGTAGCTATTTTAATCTCATTTCTGTACTAGATATCTCAGCTGTGCAAGCTACAATATTGATTCATCTGGGTGGAATGAAATATGACTAGCAAGAGGGATACAGAAAATTCTGTTGATCTGATTTCTTTTCCCTGCCACTGTTCCTGACCGTGAATACTTTAGCTTCTAATAGTTCAGCTGAAGAGTGGAAAAAAAAGGCTCTGGGATCAGAGCAGTAGCTTCAAAGCTGTTACAAATTTAAACCCATGGTTTCCCTGTTGTGGTGGTACAACTCCCTTTTTTCCTCTATGCTACTCCAGAATCTCACAGAATCACAAAACAACTTGAGTTGGAAGGAACCCACAAGGATCATTGAATCCAACTTCTGGCCCTGCACAGGACCCTCCAAGAGTCACATATGTGCTGGAGACCATTGTCTAAATCTCTGCCAGGCTGGTGCTGTGACCACTGCCCTGGGGAGCCTGCTCCAGTGCCCAACCACCTTCAGGGAGAGGAACCTCTTCCTAATAGCCAAACTAAAAACTCTCCTGACACAGCTTCAGGCCATTCCCTTGGCTCCTGTCACTGGTCACTACAGAGAAAAGATCTGTACCTGCCCCTCTGCCTTCTGCTTGTGAGGAAGCTGTAGACCATGATGAGGTCTCCTTACACTCTCCACTAGGCTGAACAGACCAAGTGACCTCAGCTGCTCCTCATACAGCTTCACCTCCAGACTCTCCACCATCTTTGCTGCCCTCCTTTGGACACTCTCCATAAGCTGCTTTATATCCTTCTTATTTTGTGGTGCCCAAAACTCCACACAGGACTCAAGGTGAGGCCAGCTTGAGCAGAGCTCAGAGCAGAGAGGGACAATCCCCTTCCTTGCCTGGCTGGGGATACTGTGCCTGATGCCCCACAGGACACAGTGGGCACTGCTGACTCATGTTCAAATTGCCATTGATCCAGACTGCCAGATCCCTTTCCATGGTGCTGCTCTGCAGCCTCTTGTTCCCTAGTTTGTACATACATACAGGGTTTTCCTATCCCAGGTGGAGAATCCAGAACTTGTGTTCCTTAAACTTCATACAGTTGGTGATTGCCCAGCCCTCTAATTTGTCTGTATCTCTGCAGGACCTCTCTGACTTTGAGGGAGTCAATAGTTTCTTCCATTTTAATATCATGGGCAAACTTAAGACTCCTTAGAGTCCTGTGCCTAATTGTCTGTGCAGACACTGAAGAGCACTGACCGTACAATGGCACCCTGAAGAACCCCTTCAGTGACAGGTCACCAACCAGATGTCACCGCATTCACTATGAACCTTTCCACCCAACCCATGAGCCAGTTGCTCACCCTTTGTAGGGTATGTTTATCCAGCTGTGTGCTGGACATCTTGTCCAGAGGGATCCTATGAGAGACAGCATTGAAAGCTTTATGGATATCAAAAAATATTATATCAATTGGCTTACCAGCTGCTTATACTGCCTACAGTACAGTGATATAGTGATATCACTGTGTATAGTCGTTAGCATATGGAAGCATAAAATATATAAATGATAAAGATCACAGTGAATAGCATTTGTTTTCATATTTAAAATATATAAAGAAACATGACTTCCTTTCTTATTTGTACCTTTTCCTCCCAAGACATAATAGGCAGCACACTGAAATCCCCAACTTATTTTCTGCATTCAAGTCCAGAAGAGATACCATGATGAAACTATTTTTTTTTAACAGACTCCCTTATTGCATCCAAAGAAATGCAATAAAACATTGCAATAATAGTTTGAGTGCCATCCCTTTAGCTTTAAAAGTGCAATGGGAGCAATTATGTACACTGGTCTTAGCAGCAAGGATGAAGAAATAAATGTAGGAAACAACAGCTCCAGAGAGCTTCATCAAAGACTGGAGGCAGAAAACAGGGCTTGCAGTACCTTTCATCCCAGCCTTGACAGATGACGTCAGATTCCAGTCCCAGCAGTGACATTTCCTCACTGCTCAGACCTTGAAAATGTGCGTTGGAACTACTGTGATTCAAGTGTTCATCTCTGAAATGTTTCTTTTCCTAGAACATCTCTTTGCTCATGCTGTTACACTGCAGGTTATTTACTGCACGCCTTTGCTGAGTGGATGACAACGTTTACTCTGCATCAAGCCTTTCAATATCCTTGTTCTAAGAGCAATGCTATTTTATATATTAAGGGCTAAGCAGCATCATTCAGGTGAAATAAAGTGTCTTCCTTCCTTGTTTGAAAGATGATGCCAGTTCTGCACAAACACAGAGAAAACTGTCATAACACAATCTATGTGCCAGAGTAAAGCTATAAAACACTTACTAAAATACCTTAAAATGCAGGAAAGACATAGTTCATAAGACAGTTGAAGAATTTTACTTGCATAAATGCAACATAGAGACCTGAATATATTTTACACTTATAAGTGATGTGTGTTTAGCAAATAAAATTAATTTTCATTCAACTAATTCCATCCTACATAATGGCATTAATTATTTTACCTTTTATTAGGAAAGGTTTTGGCTGATGCAAGGGCTTTGTCTGCTTTGGGGAAATTATTCCCTTCCCAGTCACACTGATCAACTTTTTCACACGAGCTCACACATCTTGTTTTATAGTCTATTTCAGATACATCTGACAAAACAAATGAATAAATTTAAAAAAAAAAATCCCAGACTAATAATAAACTGTCCTTGCTTAGTTTTAAAATGAAACCTGGTTTTGCAGAATTGGATTTTAGTGGGATTCTGCATCTATTCATTGTTTAATTGGATACATATTTCATTTCTGTCACTTAGGGATTAAAATACATTTGCCAGTGAGATTCAATAGAAACCAATTTTATAATTGTTCAATATTTAATCTCCAAGCAATTGACAACTAATTGTTGTTGACAACTAATTGCATGATTTTCTAAAGATCTCTTTTGTTAAAGAGCTCGCAGTACAGGTCAGTAATATTCAGAACATGCTTCCCACTCACACTCTTCTCAGGATCCCAATGCTGTCTCTGAAAGTGAAGATGATTCCTACCCTAGGTGTTCTGGGCAATTGTGCAGTGAGAGTTTACTGCTGTTCTTTACATGTACAGCCATAAAGGCTCCTTGCTTATGACAGTGCAAAACCGTCAAATGCCCATAATACATCCGTTCTGCTTGACCTATACGTAATTGTAGACAACTGAAAAAAAGTACTGATGAAATAAATTTGGATTATATACAAATTTGGATGACTTGCCTACTAAATGAAATTCTGCTGGTTGCATCTGCTGTGTCGTAATGGAGAGTGGAACAACCAGAGAATGAATCTTCTGCCATCAGATGCTCCCTTCAGCCTGTGGGGGTACTAGTGAAGCACTCTTGTGACAGTGGGCTCAATGTAGCCTTGACATTCTGGACAAGAATAAAATGGTTTTGGTGCCATTTGAGCTGTGGGCCATACAGTTTTCTCAGAGATGGAGGGGAAGGTTATTAGCTGGAAAACATCGTTCTCTGCTCTCATCAGATATTTAAGTCCCAGTTCTCTCTGGCACTTCCAGCATTATCACATGCAACTTTTTCAAGTATTTATCTATTTTTATCTACTTCTCCTCAGGCCTATGCTGTACTCTGTTGCTTGGCAATGAAGACCATTTGGAATCCCGTCCAAGGGACAGTGTGATGTGATCAGGGACACACAGCGTTTGCCCAGGAGTAGAGTTGTCAAACCACACTTTGGAGGCTGGGTTAAAGGGACTTGTCACCATAACAATGACCTCCTGATGCTGTGCATCTTTAGAACATCTTCTGGCATTTCCCACAGATAAATTGTGCTAAAGAGAGAACATGGTGCTTTGTCTGCTACGTTACCCTCGTGAGGAAAAGCTTTATCTGTGTGACACCAAGCACACAGAGTAGTCACACAGACACACACTCGAGTTTGTTCTCTCCTATGGGTCAGGGACACCACATTTGGAACATCCTGGGATGCAGAGTCCTTCCCCATCCCCACAGAGTTGTGTGAGACAGGCACCACAAAAAACCTCAAGCTCCAAAACTGTAAAGTATTTATGGTGAACTCAGAACACAAACAGACATTTATGTCTTGAAGACCTTGGCATTATTATACAATCAATATAATTATGCAGTCACTACGTCAGAATACTACAAATTACTATTAGTACAGTACTTTGATATTATTTTTTAAAATTATTTTTCGTTTTAGTTACATGATTCTGTGTGTTGTCAGCACATTTATAAAATGGAAAAACTGATCCCTCGCAGCAGGTCCTCAGCAAGAGCAGCCATAAGCTTCAGCTTTGTGTTTCAAGCAGGCCCTACAGACACCAAGGCCGGGTCTGGGATTTACCCCACCCGAAGGTGTCCCGGATGCCCGAGCCCCGATCCCCCACAGCGGTGCCCTGATCCTCCAGGGCCGCTCCCGCTCCTCTCCCGGTCCCGCCTCGCTTCGGCGCACGCGCCCGGGGGCGGCTCCCGGCCGCCGGAAGTGGCGCGTGCCGGGGGCGGTCCTGCGGCCCGCGTGGCGCGGGAATGGAGGGGCGGCTGGGCACCCCGGCCGTGGAGCCCGGCGGGCAGCGGGAAGTGGCGGAGCAGATGGAGAACCCGGCTTTGGGGCCGGGAGGGCAGCGGGAAGTGGTGGAGCAGGTGGAGAACCCGGCTTTGGGGCCGGGTGGGCAGCGGGAAGTGGTGGAGGAGACGGAGTGCCTGGCTGTGGAGTCGGGAGGGCAGCGAGAGGTAGTGGAGCAGCTGGAGGATCCGGCTTTGGGGCCTGCCGGGCAGCGGGAAGTGGTGGAGCAGCTGGAGAACCCGGCCGTGGGACCGGGCGGGCAGCTAGGGAATCCGGCTTTGGGGCCGGGCGGGCAGCGGGAATTGGTGGAGCACCTGGAGAGCCTGGTCGTGGTGCCGGACAGGCAGCGGGAGAACCTGGCCGAGGAGCCGGGCGGGCAGCGGGTAGTGGTGGAGCAGATGGAGAACCCAGCTTTGGGGCCGGGCGGGCAGCGGGAAGTGGTGGAGGAGACGGAGTGCCTGGCTGTGGAGTCGGGAGGGCAGCGAGAGGTGGTGGAGCAGCTGGAGGACCCGGCTTTGGGGCCTGCCGGGCAGCGGGAAGTGGTGGAGCAGATGGAGAGCCTGGTCGTGGAGCCGGGCGGGCAGCGGGAGAATCTGGCCGAGGAGCCGGGCGGGCAGCGGGAGAACCTGGCCGAGGAGCCGGGCGGGCAGCGGGTAGTGGTGGAGCAGATGGAGAACCCAGCTTTGGGGCCGGGCGGGCAGCGGGAAGTGGTGGAGGAGACCGAGTGCCTGGCCGTGGGGCCTGGCGGGCAGCGAGAGGTGGTGGAGCAGCTGGAGGACCTGGCCGTGGAGCTGGGAGGGCAGCTGAGGAATCCGACTTTGGGGCCGGGAGGGCAGCGGGAAATGGGGGAGCAGCTGGAGAACCCGGCTTTGGGGCCGGGCGGGCAGCAGGAACTGGTGGAGGAGATGGAGAGCCTGGCCGTGGGGCCGGGAGGGCAGCAAGAGGTGGTGGAGCAGCTGAAGAACCCGGCCGTGGAGCCGGGCGGGCAGAGGGAAGTGATGGAGCAGCTAGAGAACCCGGCCGTGGAGCCCGGCGGGCAGAGGGAAGTGATGGAGCAGCTGGAGAGCCCGGCCGTGGAGCCGAGCGGGCAGCGGGCGGCCGAGCAGGAGATGGTGCAGAGCCCTGCGGAGGGCGGCGGGGAAGCCCAGGCCCCTCTGCCCCCAGCCGCGGGACCGCGCCGCTCGCCGCCGCCCGCCTGGCCCCGCTCTCCCGTTGCCGCCGAGCTCTCGTCGGACTCAGACAGGTGGGTTCAGCCCCGGCGCTCGCCCCGGGTCGCCCCTTGCTCACCGAGGCCTCGGGCGGCTGTTGCTGTGGCTGAGCGCCCGGGAGCCCGGTGTGCCTGCCCGCCGCCTCCCCCCGCCCCGGTGTTTCACGCTCTGGAGCTTGCTCCCTCCCATCAAAGGTGTAATTTTTCAGTTACATTTTTGCCAGGAATCTGTTAAATTAGGTCTCCGCAGCAGCGCTGTAAAGATGTAGGATTTAACGAAAGCATGAGTTTGGTGGTTGTGGCCTGGAGAGCGTGGGCCGCCCCACAGAATGCACCTGCGGCTCTTGGGACAGGACACGCGCGGTATTACTGCTGAAAAACCTCATTGTAGGACTCAGGGTGCAGAGTCTGCACACTGTACTAGGTCCTCTGATGTTGGCATCTCAGTGGAAAAGCTCATTCTCAAGTTTTTTTTTTCTTTTTTAATGGTTCCATCTTGTACTTGCTGCATCTGTGCTTTGATGTTCAGTGTAGTTGGTGAAAGGTAACTGGTTAAATGTGGGCTCTGTTGCAGCGTTAGAAGTCTGCACACTTTGGTTGTTGCAGTAAGTCTTGTCTTTTCTTATTTGGCCGGTGCAGCAGGATGGCCACGTGCTTCTTTTGACTAGAGGAGGCTAAAATGAAGTCTAAGAATCTCCTCTTAAAGGTGCAAGGCTTCATTAACAGTTGATTGATTCAAGTTTGACTTCAGAAGTGCTCTTGTTGGTTCAAAGTTTTCCTCGAATATCATGAAGTGATGGAGAGTGAAATTCCTGACTTTCAGGGGCTTCACCTGTGTCTAGTGTTTTTTACTTCCAAAATCTGTTGTGCTGATGAACCCTAAAGATGAAATTTTCATAACTTACCTGTCTCGCGTGTATCTTTGTTTTGTTTTGTTTTGTTTTTTCTTTAACTCCCTCCATGGAACAGTCTTTTAGTCTGATTTTTTTTTCTTTCTGCTATATTGATGTTCCTGTCTGTATGGGTCTGTATTGAACCTTTTCAAAAGGTTTATTTGGAGAGGTGCTCTTATTGTCATTAATAGGATCAATTGCTTCACATTTTTTTCTTCCACCAGCCCTTGAAGAACTTAAACTTTTGCTAAATGAACATGTTCATATGAATAAGGACTGGTTTCTTACTCTTTACTTGAAATATTAAGAGTCTAGGACAATAAACATCTCTTACACACGTGGCAGTGAGAAATACTGAATTACTCTGTGAATATTTACCAGGGGATTTGGGCAGGACATGAATTAGAAAACGAATCCATTTTATTTGCAAAAATTCAATTTTTTCCCCCCTTCATTGTGCAAGATGCATTGCTTGAAATAAATATTTTCTTAACTTTCACTCAGCGTTATGCTAATGTTGGGATTTTACAAGAGCAGTGACTGTGAGAAGGCAGTATTGTAACTCCTATGTTTCTTTTTTTATTCAGTGATTCAGATTCAGATAGTTCATCAAGCACACTCTTCTCTTCATCTTCATCTTCGTCTTCAGCAGTATCTGATGAAGATGATCATCCAAATGAGAAGGATAACAGATCATACTGTCTTAGGACAAAGGATGAGTTGCCTATTGATGTAAGTACAATGCAGTATTTTTTAAACCCTTTCCTACTAACCCAACTAAAAATTTATATTTTAAGTCAGTTCTCCTGTGTTAGGGTGGGGATAGAATCAGAATAATAAAAGAGAAACTCCAAGGCTGAGCTAGACACAGTTTAGTAGGTAAAGCAAAAGCTACCCACACAAGCAAAGCAAACCTAGAAATTAATTTACCACTTTCCATGGACAAGCAGGTGTTCTGCCATCCCCAGCAAAGCTGGGCTCTATGTGTGACTGTTGCTTGGGCACACAAACACCGTCACTGGCAATGTCCCTCATTCTCCTTTTCCACCCAGCTTTGTATGCTGAGCATGATGTTACGTGATATGGAATGTTCCTTTGTTCTGTCTATGCAAGTCACCTGTGCTGGCTGTGCCCCTCCCAACTCCTTTTGCACCTCCTCACTGATGGGGTGGCATGAGAGGCAGAAAAGGCCTGGCCTCTGTGTAAGGCCTGCTCAGCAATAATAAAAACATCTCTATATTGTTAACAATATTTCCAGCACAGATCTGAAACACAACCCCGTAGCAGCCACTGTGAAGAAAATTGAGTTTTGTGCAGTAGAACCCACCACAGTTAATAGCATAGAAAGTCATGTTTTTTGGGTATATGTATTAAGGAGTGTTAGTGGAACTGTTTCAGAAATCTCTTGCTTTGAAACAAGGATTGGCAGATAGTGTATATAATGCGGCAGAAGGCACCATTTTGAGATACAGGATCAGAATTTTACTTTCCTGCTTGTTGTTGGCCTTTGAATTCTCTTACAGAAGTGACTCAGTTAAGTCTTAGCAGTGAACTTGGTTTAATGTTGGAAAAGTCACTGGCTGGTAGAAGGGTGTGATGTTTTTATCTGAATTCATGTTTGCGTTTAATGGTATAACGTTTGGGAGAGTCTTTGCCTATTTGATCTTCGCATTGCTCTCTAAGTCTTTGCCAAACACTTTAGTTAGAGTGAAGATTATCAGGTGAGGTGTTGATAAACCAGGATAAGATTCTTCTGTTTGTGTGGGATTTTATTTCTAGTTGTGGTCTTTAAAAGTGCAGTTCAGTGCTAGGATCAGGGTGTTGAATTTGAAGATAAGTTGCAGATAATTTGAAGATAAGCTTACTCTAGTTGTCTTGTATTTCATAAAGTCTTTGCTGAATTCATAGCAGCATGGTATATACATAGAAGTCTTAGTTCATGGGTAAATTGGAGGTAGATGATGAACTTGGTGTTAATTAGTCTTTGATAGTAGATTTTGATCCTTATATGGGCAAAAGACTAATTTGAATATGGGGCAGTACTCATTTTTGTATCTGAAGTTTGGCTTTTTGTGTTCTCTCTGATATCTAGTACCAAATGCCACTTTCAGCTAAAAATAATTCTCTTTGTATAGGTTGTTGTGATGTTTACATCTTCTATAAGGATCCAAGTCATGATATAAATGGACAGACTCCATTTTGTTAAATCAGATGATACACATCTGGTGTATTTTGATTATAATAATTTTTTGATTTCTCATTGTTTAATTATTGTGTTGTACATCCAGCTTGGATGAAATGCCTGTCAATTGTTGGCCTTTCTCCATTTTAATAAAACTGGCTTCTGCTGTAGTTGTGATGGAAATATGTAGAGTAGTGTCTCTGTAGGAGAGATTGCCTCAAAAGTGGTAGTCCCCCAAGATGAGTTCATTTAGAATGATTCTGAAAGAGACAAATCAAACTACATTTTTAAAAAATAAATCTTCACAATGCCAGGGAATTTTTTCAAACTGTCAAAATTTCTGCAGTGATAAAGTAGTAAGTGCCTTTGTGTGATGTTATATGCTAAACATTGACTTGATGTTTGCAGAAATTGCCTCCTGTTGAAGACTTATCAATAATTCTTCCAGATAATGTTGAACTGAAGCTCTTTGGGACAGTTTCCAGTGTCATTGAGCAGCTAGGTAGGCAAGATATGTTTGCTTTGTTTTTAATTATTATAATTTCTGTATATCTCTGCATGACTTATGTTCTTAGCTGTTCCTTCAAAGTGTCAGCCCTGCAGTGTCCTATTTCTGGGGGTAGCAGGTTGCTGAATTGGAATTTGAACTAACAGTGATGTTTGTGTTGAATTACCTTTTATTTGGCTTATATACATGTGTTTCTATGTGACTTCCCTGTTTAATTTTTTTAATTCAAACCCATTTTTTTCTACTGTGTATTATGGTTTTTATATTGCTACTGCCCACAGTTAGTGTATTTAAGTGTTTTAAGAAAATCTTCCAGTTGTAGGTGCTATTTTTGAATAACCCCTGAATATATAGCAGCTGTATAACTGAAAGCACAGATGCAGTACGGTGCAGTCCCAAGTGCTTGCTTGTTAATAGATGAGGACAGGAAAAAGACTTGTTTCTTCAAGAGTGCAAGTTCGTTTGTTGATTTATTTATGTCTTTATTCATTCCACTTCTGGCACCTTGAGCAAATGAAAGCTGCCCATTGTCAGCAGTCAGAGGATGGTGTGACTAACATGATTTATGGATGGAGGGTAAGCTTAATGGGATTGAGATACAGAATGGATGTAGGTTTAACTGCAGGCATAGAGATTTAGGGATCTTTTTGGATCTGTGTGGGACCTCAGTATTTGATAAATGAAATCAAAGTTTTGCTGAAGCTCATATTACTAAAACATCCACAGTATGTTTGTATATAAGCTATTTCAAGTGTTCATTCTGCTTGAACTGCATTCCAAGCAGTTTGCTTATGAAAATTAGAAATTAAGTTCAATTTTGAGGTTAAAGTATTTAGGCTGAATGTAATACAAAAGAAAGTATGCAACTTTTGATATTAATTTTTCTTTTAAAAGACTTCAGGTAATGCAGGCAATTCCTCTACATTATTTTATTGTAGTGAGATTTAATTTCATTAATTTGCAGGAAGCTGGGAGGAGGGTGTGGAAGATAGTAATCTGTTTCTTTTCCAATTTGCCCTTTTTTGCTTATTGATAATAATGGAATTTCAAGAAGGCTCTCTTCAGCTAAAATGGTAGTTTGAAAACAAGTTTTAAAAACAAGTTGAATCATACTTGCTATTATTCTTACTTTTGGTTTAAAATGTGAAGGTATAAACAAAACTGTTTTAAAGACTGCAGTTTTGAAAACCATCCTTAATTCTAACCCTCACTGGTGAGTATAATGTTTTCAAATACCAGTTTACTGGAAAGTGAATTCTTGAGGTTGCATCCTACTTTATGTAAGGTACATGTATAAAGTGTTGAATTACATTTGTTGGTGAAAGTTAGAAAACAAGGTAATAGTCATAATGAAATAAAACCATATGAATAGTGTAAGCCTCCAGGACAGCTGTGATTATTTTCTTGCTTTTACTACCTTGCTTTATGAATTTTCTTTCTCTTTACATTTTAGTTTCTTTTCAGTTCTTCTGAAAACAGGCATCAATTTCAGTTGATTTGTGGCTATATTAGGGATGTCAGCTAATTGGGGATATTTTTTTTTTTTTTGATTTTTGAACTAAATTGATACCTCTGGTATACCAGGTTTGTGTCTAGTCTGAGGGGAGTTATTTCTCATTTGCAAGCCACTAATATTATTCTGACACAACAGTCAGTATTCTTTTTCTGTCCCTTTGATGTCCCTTAGAATCTCTGCTGTTCTCTGTAGCAAGCTTCCAAGTTCATCAGTGTGCAGTGAGTGAGTGATACTTTTACGTGGATGTTTCATCCTGTGAGGTACATCTGAGGCTAGAACAGTGTAGGTTCATGCTTGCTGTGCAGTAGCTAAAAGCAAAATGACAGTACTTTCTCTGAACTTCTGTGCAGTGTATCAGAATTTAACAAAACTTGTGCTGTGTTTTGCTTCAAGGTACTTAAAGAGAAGAGAAAAAATCCCTGTGTGGGTTGGGACCTGGAAAGTAAACAGCTTTGGTGTACATGAGGAACTTTCCCTGGGGCTGTACTTTGGGCCCTGCAAGAGTAGAAGCTGATAATTTAGGATGGGTTGGGGTAGGGGAAGCTGTAAGTCAAATAGGCTGGAGGTGGTAATGTTTCTCCTGTTTCATGGGACTAGTGCACTGTACATTTTCAGAGTATATTTTCCTCAGCCTACTGCAGGCTGGGAGCTATGTGTGGTGAATCAAGTTGAGAACATTATCTGAGAGGTTTTGATGTGTTGTTTTTGTGTATTTTGTGTAGGATTTTTTTTGGTGTGAATGTTTGGGGATTTTTTGTTTGTTTGTTTGTTTGTTTTTGTTTGTTTTTTTGTTTTTGTTTCGTTTTGGTTTTTTTTTTGCTAAGGTGTATTTCTCATGAGGCTTAAACAACACATTAGGTACTTTCACTGTATATTTCATCTTAAAGGTAGGTACCAAAGAAATTGATTTTGCAAATTCTTTTGAAATTCAGTGAATTATTAAGCTGGTGAATTGTCATTTCCTTGTTTGGCAGGTTAAGTTTTTTGCAGATTGCGGTAGTAGCAGTATCTTTTAGTTCGGTGATATGTTGATTGCTGAAAGTCCTTTTATGTAAGTTTAGGAGTGATGATCTTGAGCTTTTTTTGGAGTGACACTGTGTACTTGAGTGACTATTTGCTGATGGACAGTCATTGAGAAAGCTTAACTGAACTTTCTGTTGTTTTACAGGTAGAGAAGTTCAATCATCATTAGGCACAAATATTGTATGAGTTGTCTAGGCATTAAACTGCAGAATAGCTAACAGATTGGGTATATGCATTTATAAACACCATCAGTTGCTGCTGTAACTGAACTGCCAGAAAGCTTTTGTGGTCTGGTGTGATTCCTAGGACTCTCTTTACCCCAGAGAACAATAATTCTGTAAGCAATATAAGCATTGGAGAAAGGGGTGTGTGATTCTAAGTACTTTAACACATGTGAAAGAATATTTGGTTGCAGCTCTACAAACTGAAGTAGACAAGTAGTGGTGTGGTTTGTTAAGTTTTACTGCAGTTAACTACATGCTGTTGAAACATAAAGTTCTAATTTATTTTTTTATTTCTGTTTTAGTAATAATCGAATCACTGAAAGGCCTGCCTCCAGTAAATGAGGAAAGCATAATTTTTAAAGAAGATCGGCAAGCAGTAGGAAAGGTGGGTGTAAAATAAGAACTTGTTATTCTAATATAAAATTGGAAGTGTGCTTTAGTGCTCCAAAAGGTAGAGTTGAAGTCTACTAAGTGAAAGAGAATGCTTCCTTGATATATAGTTTCTCTCTGTGCTTTTGACTCTTGCTATATTGATCTGTTTTTTTAATCTCAAGAATTCCTAACCTGGAATTAATTGCATCCTTGCAGAATTACAGTATCTGGTGAGTTTCCAGTGTTTCAGAGGGCTTGTGGAGAGGAAGAGATAGTTTTCAGATGTATGATATCTTGGAATAACTGGGTATGTGCTCTTTTACTGCCAGATAGAAGCAGTGGTTAGAGTGAAGTTTTACGAAAAATGGGGAATGTTTTCTTCTATGCTGTGCTGTTCTGATTTAAGGCCAGTGAAGAATGTTTGCTGAGAGGATTGTTGTACTGAATCTTGTGTTTTCTGTAGAAGGAAAGCCATTATCCACAATGGTTACTACTGAAATATCTCTAAATGCTAGATATGAGTGGAGCAAACAGTGCAGATGTTCTGTAAAACATGGCAGAATTCTCAGCTCTCTATGGAATTGGGGAACAAGCAGTAACTGTTGTAAAGGCATCTTGTTAAGATGAACTTGGAGGAAAAAATGATCAGGAGATTGTTCCAAGGGTTATGAGACTTGAAAGCATAACAGACACAAAAAACCAGAGATTTGACGAAAGGAAGGATTACTGAGGATATGAGAACTTACTGTTCCACATCATAAAAAACAGTAGTTGGGGAAATAACACTGTCAAACAAAATTCGGTAATAAAAACAAAGTGTGAAAGGAACTTCTGTTTGATGCTGCATTTTGAAAATATATTGGACTTCTTAAATATCAGTCTACAATGAAATTAGTTACTACTAATCTACTTGTAGTTTACTTAAACCTTTTAATTTTATTTCTTTCAGATATTTGAGGTATTTGGTCCTGTTTCACATCCTTTTTATGTGATAAGATTTAACAGCTCTGAGCATATCAAAGAGAAAGGTATTAATGTGCAAGATAGCATGTATTTTGCTCCATCAGTAGAGGACTTCACCCAGTATATATTTGCAGAAAAACTAAAACAGTGAGTCTGATTTATTTTCTAATCTGGTTATAATTTTTTTTATATAGCTAAAAATGTTGCATTAAAGTTGAGACTTCAGTAAGAAACTCTAAGCTTAACACTTTTAACTTTGTTTCCTTGAGGTATTCTCAACTATGTTGTAATAACAAGACCCTACTATTTTGCCGTTGAGAGCAATGAAGAGTAGCTGTAAACTGCAAGCCTTTAAAGTGCTGTAATTACTAAAGTTTAGCTTATTCTACTTAAAATACTAAGCTTGCTTTCTTTTTCTGCTGCTGTTAACTGAAATAACACAACCAGAAAAGACATTGATACTTCCTCCATACCCCCTGACACACATATTCATAAATATAAAAGAGTTTTTCAAGATGAACTTTCCAGATTTTCTTGTTCTTTAGATTCCTGTATAGTTTCAGAACTGATAATTTGTTTGCATTCTGAACAAGTTTGTATTAATTTACTATTTTTATTTCATATTATAAGGCTGGAATTGAAATGTAATTATCAATAAATCTATTTCACAATTAGAGGATAACAATTCTAGATAAAAATTACCCTCTAAATTTGCAAGAGAGGAGGGATTTGAGTGACAATGTAGTATGATGTTCAGAAACTTCTCAGCAGTGTTTGTGTATCCCAGTCTGACTGAGGAAAGTAGCATGCTTAAATAGGACTTGATGCCATTTAGAGGAACGTGTATTCAAAGATACAGACTAAAAAATAAAACATAATAAATGACAGCTGGATATTAATGTTCTAATTATTGATGAGCAATCATCTGAAATAACTGTAGGTTAGCTATCTTTTGTCATACAAGTGACTTAGTTTCTGTTTTCATAGGATTAGTTCTCAGGGGTTGATTAATTGTTTGCATTCATTACAGCTGCGCCAGTATTCATACTGAATAGTTCTTTTCTTTAGTCAGACCTGCAGGAGTCTTTTTTTTTTAACTTCCTCATTTCTGTGCAAGCAACAAGCATATTTTCTTCCCTTCGGTGAGGACCAAAATAGATCACTTTCTTGCTCTGATGCTTGTTTGTTTTTCTGCAGCATTTTGATGCCAGCTGGTCTTTGATTTGCGCTATTAAACTTTGCTGCTTAGCACAGTAAAGTGCACAGACTCTAATCATCTGCTTGCTGCATCAATAACCGTGTGCTGTACTCAGCATCTGAGATGGGAGACTTGTGTTTTACTTTGTTTCATGCTTTGGAAATAGTTTGGGAAACCATTTTTCATTTGGTAGTACTTCATTGTCATAGGTGATAAAAACCTGAAACCTGGGTAAGATACTTGAGACTTCCATGGCTTACCAGCACAGCTGAACAGTGCTTCAGACATTGTTTCTTGTCTTGATTAGCATGAGTAGTGTGACTTAAACTACAGTACACTAAAACAATAATTTATTTCTGGGTTTTGTCAGTCCAATTACTTAAGCTTGTGTGAAGCATTTGGTTCTATTGACTGAAGCTGCCTTTTCATGAAATAGAAATTCTTCATCCATTTTTAATGAAAACTGATTTCTGAATTGTGCTGTAATGCTGTATGAAGACACTTCAATGCTATAAGAATGTGACATTAATAGTAGAAAAGTCAAGCATTGGTCAGTGATCCACTAGAAGACTTTTGCACCTTAGTAGATGGTGTTTGATAACCAATAATTTTTATTTTCTGCTTTTTCTTAGTTTGACTGTGTGCAGACCAGATTTGGAGTATTACAGGCTTAAAGTTTCAAAACTCTGATGGTTCTTTGAAAAGGAAAGGAATCAAGATTAAGATCTGAAAGAAACACTGAGTTTGAAGCTTTTTCTGAAATCTGAAATGCAATCTGCTTGCATTGTACAAAGTTGCAGTGCTATGAATAAGCCTTACACTTCATAGCAAAAAAGTAAAAGTGTAGTGTAAAACTTTCTGAATGCAAAATAATTTGTTGCTAAAGATAGGCTTGTGTTGTATTGCCTGAAACCCAGTTCTAAAAAAGCTCATGTATTTTCATGATTCCTCTGAATTACCTTTTGTTAGACTTCAAGGTCTTACAGTATATAACTTCACAAGTCAAAAGAATTACTATATTGTCCTTTGCAGAAGATATTAAATACCTCGGAGCATGAAAAGCAGTTTTTGTTTTCTGAAATGAGGAAGGCTGCTTTGGGACAGTGAGATAAGCTGCCTGACCTTGAATGATTTAAAGTTTGCAGTCAGTGATGTTACATATTGCTGAATGACCGTAGGTCTTGGCAATTCCTGTGAGCTTTGCTACTTCTGGCAGGCATGTGTTGCTCAAAAATAACAAGATGAAAGGAAGAAGCAGTTCAGTTCATATTAATAAAATAACTTTTCTGCAGCTGAGAAATAACTTTAGTATAGAGTCCTTATGTTGCTCCCTGTAATGTCGTCTTCTAATTGAAGTTTAAAATATCTTCCTTGCCTTCCTTTTTACTCATAATCTCAAAAGGACATGTAGAGGTTGAACTTCAGTTTTATAGTTAGGGATTGAGGCACAAGGTACCTCCAGATGACTTGCCAGTGCTCTCATGGGTGGGACTAAGCACCTCTGAAGTACAGGCTGTTGATGCCAACGGCTATGTAGTTTTTTGTAGTTACTGCTACTTGATTGTTGCTGACTTGATGGATACAAAAAAACCTCTTTGCATTAGAGCAATGACTGAAGGCATTTTACACTGAACACTTAGATGGTTTTAGCTGTGTGGTTCTATTTTTCAAGTAAAAATTTTCAGTATTACACTGTTTTATACAGTTTTTCTGCAAAGATAGGGATTGTACCTTGATATTTCAGACCAAAACACATAAAATTTAAGAGCAGCATGGAAAAAACCTTGACTACAGAGAATGTAATTTAAATATGTTTCACAAATTCTTTGCTAATCCAAGAAAGTACTTGATCTTTAGTGAAGGACTTTGCAGTGGGTTAAATAAATTAGACTAATCCAAATTTATTTGGTGTTTATCAGGCAAGACAATTGAGTTTTTGTGTCTTTAAATGTCTTTTGCCTTGCAATTTAATTTTATGTTTACAAAAAAATAAAAGGTGAAACCTAGTTGTCTAGCTAACACTGTCTTAATAAGATTGTAAGCCAAGCACTGAGGGTCTTTTGGTTCTGAATTTACTTTGCTGTAGTTATACTGAAAGCCTGTGTCCCACTGAATGAGTTCATGTGACCTACTGAATGAGTAGGTTCTTTTTAACTAAAGGTACATTTTCTGAAACTAGAAGAATAAGAATGCTTGTGATTGTAGTCAACAGCATAAGAAATTTGCAGTGAACTACCTCAGTTCAGGTTTAAAGCAATTAAGGTTCAAAAGGATTTGTTTAGAGAATATGGTCTAAAATTTAGTATTAGGATGTTTGAAATGTTTAGTCATCACTTGAAGTAGGAAGATTTTTCAAGAGTAGTGAAGCCCTGAGTTGACCTAGATACTACTGTTTGCTTACAAACAATATTAAAAACTAAGTGACTCTTTGGAAAGAGGAAGCTCCTGTTCTGGGAGACCTGATACCTTATAGAAGGTGCTAGCCTTCATCTGTCTGGATTGTCTAATTTGTGTTTTGTGTTGTTTTTTTTTTTCTTCTTTCAGGGAAAAAGGTTCAGATGCATCTTGGAAGAATGACCAAGAACCACCACCTGAAGTAACTATAGAGGGTTTTGGGGTTTTTTTGTTTATTGTTTTTACACAAGTCATATGTCAAAAATACTCTGTGCAGAACAAGTAATTAGCAAGGTTATCTTTTTATGGAGGCAAAACTTGAATGTACCTCTTCATTGAAACTAAGGGTCATAGAACTTAAAAAGGTCTCATAGTGAGTGTAGAGAGTACTACCTGTCTCTCTGCTTGCTTATTGCAGTTGGCAAAAATGTGTATCTTCAGTTCCTCTAGTCCTGCAAGAACATATTTGACAACCTGAATGTTTAGCTTTGGGTAGCAGTGCTTTTACTTTCCCTAATAATTTTGCTTCTGCTTGGGAATTTTTTTCTCTGCTATTCTTTCACTGCATCTTTGTCTTCAATTGGCCATAAGCAATTGCTTGTCTTTAAAGGCTTACTAGTACTCTGCAAACTTACTACTTGTACATTTGAGCTGTCTGGTCTTCAAAATTAATTTGACATCTCTGTTGGCATTCTTTAAATGCTTCATAGTAAGCTTACCCTACAGTTGGCTGTTATAAAATAAAGTTCCATGAGAGAAGATGGGCTTCTTAAATAAAATGGCTGTCATACAGGGTCATGCAGAATTAGGAGCTCCTTGTGACCATTGACATCATTTGCTATAGGATCTGTAAATAGTTCTTCAGTGACTTTCTGTTTGTGGTCCTTAACTCCACTCTAGCTATATGTTCTGTGAAAATTCAATAAGAATCACAAGGCTGATAGTTTTACTGAGTTGTTTTACATCACAACAGTTGAGTCACTTTTCCTTGCAATTTTTACTTTAAACAATACAAAGTAACTGAAATTCTTAGAAGCCTTGTGTCTACCATAGTATTCTAAAGAGATCTGTCTGCTTGTTTTGAATCTTCCAAATGCTTGCCTTTTTAGCATAATTCTGTACTATGTAATACATGCTTCTCACTCTATAATTTGGTAGGAAAGGTGTGTTTTGTGGGATTTGGGTTTTTTTTTTTTTTTTTTTTTTTTGGTAGAGTGTAATGGTATTTGTTTGGTTTTGTTTCTCCAGTGTTCTAACTGATTTTTAGGATGGAATGGAATAGACTATTTCAGTTGGAAGGAACCTACAGCAGTCAGGGCTGACAAGGGCTGAAGCATAAGCTGAAGTGTGTTGTGCAAAGCATTGTCCAAATGCCTCTTAAATACTGACAGGCTTAGGGTGTCAGCCACCTCTTTAACAAGTCTCTTGACGACTTGCAGTGTTTGACGACCCTCTCAGTAAAAAATTTCTTTGTTATTTCCAGTCTGAACCTCCTTGGTACAGCTTTGGACCTTCCTACTCATCCTATTACTGCGTACCAGGTAGAAGAGATCAGCACCTCTCTCTCCCCTTCCTCAGGAAGCTGTAGAGAGCAATGAGGTTGCCTCTGAGCCTCCTTACCACCAAATGAGGCAAGTCCAGGGTTCTTAGCTGCTCTCTGCAGGACATGCCTTCCAGTGCTGTCACCAGCTTGGTTTCCTTCCTCTGGATGCAACCAAGGACTTTGACATTCTTGACATGTGGGGCCCAGAACTGCACACACCACTCAGGATGAGGCTCCCCAAGGCTGAATGCAGTGGGACAGTCAGCTCTGTTGGTTGTCTGCTCTTGCTGTGCTTGATGCACCCCAGGATGGGGTTTTGCCCTCTGGGTTCCATGGCACACCCTGCTGACCCACACTGAGCTGCTGCTGACCAGCACCCCCAGACCCCTCTTGGCAGGGCTGCTCTCCAGCCATTCCTCTCCCAATTTACACTTGAGCCTGGTGTTACCTCATTGTAGGTGGGCAGTATTTGGACTGATTAGATTTCATTCCATTAATCATTGCCCAGGGCCTCAATCCACCTAGATCCTTCTGCAAGGCTTCCTGTTCCTCAAGAGAGTCAATGGCAGTTTGGTATCAGCAGACTTGATCATGCAGCTTCTAAATGCTGTGTCCAGATCATAGATCAATATGTTAAACAAAACTGGCCCTGGAACTGAGCCCTGAGGAACTCTGCCCTTCAGGCACTTCTTCACCCATTGCACCATGCCCCTGTTTATCCAGCACTGAACTGTTTGTCCAGAAGGATGCTGTTAGGGACTGTATTAAATTTTTCATTCACAGTCCTTATCTCCCAGGATGGTTGTTCTGGCTTGAAGGAGAGATGTTGTGACATGATCTTTTTTGGGCTCAAAGATGGGTCCTGTAAGGATGTATCAGTCTGTCAACTTGGAATGTTGCTTTTTCCACAGTAGTGAATAAGGATGATGCATTTTGAAATACAGTTTTTTGTTTCCTGTAAATGAAACAGAGCTGTGTAGTGCTAACTTCTCTCAAAGAATGTGTGTCTGTCAGTTCTGACTGTAAATTGCCTTCCTTTCTTGTAGAGACATAATCTCACAGAGGATCTGAGAATTACAAGTGTTGTATAAGAATTGGACTGTAGGTTTGTTCTCCATAGAGCTTTGAAAGACAATACTTAGGGACATCTGTCTTGCTTTCATTCAGCAGTTTTCTTGTGGTGATGATATCAGATGGGCTTATTGGCTAATTTTGAGCTCTTCTGTTTTTCATGCTTTAAAAGCTGTTCAGGAGATAAGCTTGTAGGTATGTCATTTGAGTTTGTAGGAACCAATGAAATTTTATTGGCCAAAGTACAGTTAGTCAAATCTGCAGATACAGATTCATTGCCTTTTCCAAAGTTTGGTTTTTTTTTCCTTAAAGATTTTTCTTAATTTAAATTTGTTGTACCTCACTATAGGAACAAACAAAGGAAGCTTGAAAAAAAAGTCAGTGATGAGAAGGGTGGGCATTCTTCTGACCGTGTGCTGTTTGGGAAAAAACCCACATCTAACATCTTGTAATCCTCAATTAAAATAATCTTTGGTTAGTTCTAGCAGTTACAGTTTATGCCACGCTATCCCAAGCTGTGACAGTTGATTAGCTGATAGAAAGTAGCTTTTGCTGTGAAGGTAATAGCTGCTGATAGGGGTGCAGATCAAATTTTATGCTACTGATGCTTGAAATTGTCTCTTAGGGGCAGACCCTTTTAGAGACCGCAGATTGCAGCCAGCAATCTGATTTCTTGCCAGCCCCTGTAGTAAGCTGTGTGCAATTTTTGTAGTCACTTCTTTTTGTGATAGTGTGAAACTTTGTTTTTGTATGAATGTTAAATTAATCCATGGTAGGCTTTTCTTACTTGCTACTTTTAGTTATATGGTAATCATTCCTTTTTGGCAGGCTCTTAACTAGCCCAGCTTATTTGTGGAGTCACTTATACAATCTCTCCTAGCTTTGTCTTCGGGCTCAGAGGATGACTAAATGTGGTCTGTATGCTGCAAGATAACCATAGTTATCAGCAGCAGATAACCATAGTTTTTCTGTGGGGTGACTTCTTTGGGATGTTACATGGAAATTAAAGAGCAGTAAAAGGTGTCCATTATTTGCTCAAATAATTTGAGCATAATATGTTCAAATTGCTGTTCATTATTTCTGCACTACTGGAGCATAGTGTACTGGAGTTCTTAGAAAAAACAGGAGTTAGTGAAAGATTTTACTTCATGATATACATCATCTTGCTGTAGTTCTTACAGCTTTTTTGAATGTCATCTAGTTATGTAGTAGAAGAAATAGTTGTATTCAAAATTAACTTTATGAGACTTTTTAAGCACTGTTTTGGTGCAGTGTTTTTGAGATCCGTGCTCTGTGTATATGATAGAAGTAAGCAGCATAGCCCCTACTTTTAGAATTGGGAAGGGGGGGTTAGGAACAAGTCCTACCCCTTTTAAGTTGTATGAGTGAGCTGTTTTTCAGGGAACTAATTAATGCTGACAGATTTCTTCCCTGTCCCTGATAACTTACCCTCAATCATGTAAGTTAGGATTCAAAAGGTAGCAAAACCTTGTGTAACAAGAAGAAAACGTTGCAGGGACGTTGAATCTGTTGTAAATGACAACATTCCTCAAAGCTGAAAATTTCTTTTCAATAACATTGCTATTTGAAATTCAACAGGAAATGTTATTAAGTATACTGCAGAAAATTCCAGTGTAGTGTCAGTTTTAGAGTAGAGATTTGATAATGTAGTTTTAATGCTGAATTATGTATTACTTGCCAAAGTAATTTTTATTTATTTTAACAATTCATTTTTTAATTCATTTTATCTGCAGTTAATCTTTGAAAGCTTTTTCCTGGCAGCTCCTTTTCTTTTCTTACTAACGTCTAGGCAATCAAACATTTGTGTTCAGCTCTGGAATGTTGCTCTTTTCAGGAAAATTAGAAAGGATAACTGAGTCATGCATCAATTGTGTTATGACTAATTTTTTGAGTGTTAACTTTTTTCTTGTGCTGAGAAGCTAGCTGATTTTTTTTTTTTTTACTAGGTTTTGGATTTCAGTGATGATGAAGAAGAAAGAGAGGCAAAACAGAAGAAAAGAAAATCTCAAAGTCAAGGAAGGAAGAAAATCCGATCAGAAGCCCTTCCACCAAGTGAGTGAATGCTTTTGTCTGTTAATCTAAGTTTGGAATGCCCATTTATAACTGTCTTAGTGATTGAGTTTTTCTATAGTTAACACTTTCTGTACTTTTTTAACTTACATTTGAGTTTGTGGCTACATTCCATGTTTATTATTTTATAACTAAAATTAAGTTTTATTCTGTTGAAGTGGAAGCCCTGTGCAAGGGAGGTGGTATAGCAGCAGAGCCATTGTCAGGGGAAAGTGAAAGGCTCTTAGAACAGTGCTGGTTGACGCACAGTGAGGATTCTGAACAGATGCCACCATTTGGTTGGGGTTCAGCTAAAGCCTTTGAGTGCTGGGAGAAGACAGAGGAAGGCTGTGTGCAGTTTTTGGAAATCCACTTCTTTGCTATCAAGGGAAGAGATACAGGTCTTGGATGGAGAATTTACTCCTCTGTCTAAAATGAAGCTCTTCCTCACCCATGACATACAGATACTCTTCTAAATAACTCTTACTTTTGTAACCTGCTGAGAACCTTTCTGTTTACCTAATGCAGTCATTCGATGACCAAAGCTGTATAGATTTTCATAATTTGAATAGCCTTCTTTACTCTCCATTCTCCTGCTGCTTTTGTATCTGTTCCTGGTGCATGCTTGCAGCTGTGCTCTGTTTACCATAATCAAATTTTCTCGTCTCTCATGCCTCTCCTGAAAAAACTGTGATTTTTTGATTGCCATTTTGGTTGAATAATTCATATTGCATTCCTCTTTTTCTGTTCTCACTGGTCTGCTTTGGGTGCATGCTTTTTATACCTCTCCCTTTAAATATGACTCTCACCCCTTACCCTCTTCTACTGCTTACTTACCAGATTGCTTCAGCTATCTGCAGCATGGTGCTTCCCCCATTGAATTTCTCAGGCTCCTGTGACTTTTCTGCTCTTCCTTTGTAAAGCTAATATGCATTGTGCCCTGCTGAAACCCTTTTCTCTTGATCTGGGAGATCAGTAGGTGTCCTTTAATACTTTTTGTGCAGTACAATCCTCCCTTGTATCAATCAAATAAAGCCACAATCTTTCTTGGACTGGCTTTTGCCCTATGGTTTTGACAGTTTTTTTTTTCCTTTAAGAGATGGATCTGAATTGTGCTGCACTCTCTTCATTACTGAAGGTTATTTTTTCTGTTAATCCAGCATATGTGTGTTTTCCACCACATCCTTGGTCTGCCAGTGGGCATCTTGAGTCTGTTGCTGGATGTTACTGTTCCTATGGCTGTTCCATAACTGAGAACACAGCAGGAGGAACTGCAGCACTCTTGTCAAGGAAGACAGGTTTTGATTTGCTGTGGGTTTTTTGTAAATAATATGGCACAGATTGAAGTTGTGTGCAATTTGTTTTGGCTGTAGAATTCAACAGCAATGATATGTCACAAATTGAGGCATAAAGTTGGTCTCAGATAAAGACTTACATGAGTGTATTGTCTCTTGTTAGAGTATTTGATGAAAGAACAAAAATACTTATTCAAGTACTTCAGTGCTTCCAAGAGGTCTGCTTGTACAAAAGGAATCTTAACTCCTAATCTCCCATGATGTGTAGAAGTTCTGGTATCCAACTACCTTTCCAGACTAAAAAACATTTTCACCTTTGAAAATCTATGTAGTCAGGTGCCAAGGATGAGGTTCACACAGGCTTTTAAATTTCAGTGATTTTATGTGGTGTTATATTCCTGAATACCTTGTTGCTCCCAGACATAAAATCCTTCTGAGGGTTTAAGTTCTGCAGCTTTTTGAATATCTTAACAGCTCTTTGGAGCATTTTTCGTATTTCCGTGCTTTGCATTTTATCGTTGTAATCCCATTAAAATTTCTATGATATTTATATAAAGGGGCAATATATTTGTTATGAACATTAAATATATATTTAGAGTGAGTTGTGCAAAGAAGAATTTGTCTTAAAAAGATGAATGCTGAAAGCTAATTGGCTAGAGAGCAGAGACTCTGGTTTTTCTGATAAGTTATAAGTCTTTTCTTTCTGATAAGAAAATAAGTTAATTTTATTAATGTGAGTTGGAATAATTTCTTGTGTCTTGTGTCTATGCTGTAATACCAAATTGGGACTGAAGGCTGGATACCCCTTCAGTGTAATGCAGTGTTGATTTATCTTTAGTTTTAAAATGTGTTGTTCTAAAATCTTGTTTTAAAAGCTTCCAAAATACTCAAAATTTGCATGTTCCATTTATACAAATGAAAAGTCTGGAGGGAAAGAAGATGAAATTTCTTTTTTAAAGACTGAGTTTGCAACTCTCAGGATCATCCTTTTGATATTGCTTCTATCAATCAAGATTAGTTACTAAACAGTAGAATTGCTGCTGTTATTTTATTCTTCATGTATTAGTTGCCAGTATTACTTGTTGATAAGATTGCTTTACAAATTTCATTGACTTCAGCTTGAAAGATTTGTGAAGACTAAGCCTGATCTTTCCAAAATAATATTACAGCTGTGTGTGGGGGGTTCTTCTATTTGTTTATTCTTTAGGTGAGAATAAAGAACTTCATCACTCAGTGCAACAGCCTGCTTCAAGTTACTCAAGGGGATACCGTGGCAGAGGGTTCTCCAGGGATCTGTTTCCTCCTCCATCAGGCCCTCGAGGGTTTTTCAGATCACAAGTAAGACCACCACCACTGTACTTTTCAGACTGGAGGATGAACCAGGAACCACCAGTGTTCCCACCACCTCACAGAAGAGAAAACCCAATGATGCAACAGTATGGCTTTCCTCCTCCAGATTTTGGTTATGTCAGTGATTGGCATCAATTCCCCCCTCCACCTTCAAATATGAATGTGATGTGGACAGGCCCAAACACGTACAATTCATCCTGCTCATTTCTGCCACCACCGCCGCCACCGCCGCCGCCACCTCCTCCTCCAGACAGCCATCCTCCTCAGTTCAGGCCTTACTGAGATTCCATATGGGTTCATGTACAGCACTGCAGTTTACAGGGAGAAAGAACAGCCTGCCAGGACTGCATTCCCTTATTCTGGAGATGCTTTCTTTTACTGCAGTGGTAGAACAAATGCGGAGTTTTGTGCTTTGTGGGACATCTGTAGGAAATTATTTTTTTCTGTGTATGTTTTCTGTTTCCAAAAAGAAATTTATATGATAAAAATAACTGAATATTGAATAATAGTTTATTTTTATATCTGCTACTTTAAGATGATAAATAAAAGCCTTTTGGAAGTTGGTATGTAGCGATGGAAATCTATTTTGTAATAAATGTAAGAGTTTATATAACTACTGTTAAGTAGTGATGAGGGTATCTCACATAGACAATATTATATTTTTAGGATGATGGTGTATTGCTGTGCTAAAACATTTTTCTCAATTTCTGCAAATTTGAAACTTACATGGGAACTGAAAATCTGATATCTAAATTTTGAGGTAGGTTTTTTTCCTATATACAAGGCATAAACCACTACCCAGCTTTCAATACTTAACTAATTTCATGTTAACTAAAAGACTGTGTCTGGATGGTTCTTTTTAAAAAATATCTGTAGCACCTAGATCTGAATCGGGACCAGTTGCTGACTTGCTGTGTCACATTCGGTGTTCTCCAATGGTTGTAGAAGATCAACCTATTCATGGGATGTTTTGGATTAAATTTAGAATCTAAAATCAGCATGATTTCTCTACCTTGGCTCTAACTTCTCTAGCTCCTAATGCAGAGTGCTCATAAATACCTACTAGAGTGTGCAGTCAGCCTTTCTAGGAAGAAGTCATCAGGTCTGTTGGAGAGAAAGCCATTTCAGAACTCCCTTGTTTAAATTTGTAAGTGCAGATGGCACTAAATTGCTGTTTGTTTACAGTCAAAGCAGTCTCTTCTGGAATTATGAGGTTCATCAATTCTCCCAGCTTGTTTCTGGTTTGGAGGTGAAGTTATCAACCAAGGATCACTTGGAAGAACCTCCACCTGTCCAAAGAGTCCCCCAATTGCACTTCCCTAGTTTCTATGGAAGTGACTCTGCCTGACTAGTTTGGAAGACCTTACAATGCATCAATATTTTTTTAAACAGGAGGAAAAAGTACTTGTGGGACAGTCATCTTAAGGATTATTTTTCAACTGAAGTCATTACTAGCTGCGGTGATTTTTGAATGTTTACCAGTACAGTCACCTGGACCTGATAAAAGTGTGCAGTATGTATTTCTATTCTCAGATTTGGTTTGACCTGATTGCTTTAAATATGTAAAGTCTTAAGTAAGCTGTGCAGGTGTTGTTTAGACTTTAATTCCTAATTGCTTTAAGTATGAAAAAGGAAAGGACCACCTTGTCTAAGATGGTGCAACTCAGAACTAGAATTTAATTTCAGACTTGAAAGTTTGCTATAATATATTTAAGTAACAATATTCTTTGATATATCTAGAACTACTGTTTCATGGGTTTGCCACTGAGAAGGTTATATAGATGTCAGTTTATGGCAAGCTAAGGTTAAGGTAGTCTACAACGGCAACAAATAGTTTCAGAAGAGCAGCGTTCCAGACATTCATGTTTAACTTGGTTCCTGCAGATAAATTTTTTGTAGTAAAAAGAATGCCCAGTTCTAGTTCATTGTAAATGTTTCAGGGGAACAGAGAAGGGGCTGCATTTCTGGCTATTTCAGCAGTAACCTGGATATGACCATTCTCACTGATAAGGGATGGTACAATGATAGAGATGTTACAAGTGAAGTATCAAATATAAAAGCATTTTCAAGTCAATTATGTAGTAAAGGGAAAGAAATTGTCAACATCACACTTGGACTTGGGATGCTAATGGCTTGCTGTATGTCCCTGGCATAGACATCATCAGCCAAAGTGGCAGTTAAAGAGTTAACACCAAGAACAGGAGTGAGGTACTAGGAGGTGCAGGTACAACAGTCTTAATTATTACTACTATTGCAACTGGTTTTTTTTATGTATAGTAATGTTCACCTTTTTCTGCAATAATTAGCTCTATACTAATAATAGTTTGAATTAGGCTGTTAAGATTTCTCTTAAATGAAGATGTGTTCTCCTTCCTCATAACTATTTTTCCATGTGACAAACCCAGTATAAAGCTGGTTTACAGAATGTAGTTTGACAAATATGCTGCAATTGAAGGCACTTTACTAATTCTTGGTTGTTAACTGCAATGCTGGTTTTGTGTGCACTTGCCCGTTTGCTAGGCTTTGGGCTGTGATTGGTCAAATGTAAGTATTTTCTAGTGGAGAAAGCAGAGGAAATAAGAATATTTTCTAGGAGTTGAAAAATCTCTCTATTTCTGACTCCTGTTGTCCTCACATTGGGCCTGGAATGCTACAATAGAGCTCTGTCACTTCTGTAATATTTTTAGTTCTTCCCCTTTTAGAGGAATTTCTTTATGGCCTGCTTTCCAGCGAAAGCTTAAGGCATGGGATGGAGGGGAGGGACTCGAGGAAAAGGGAGGCTTAGGGGAAGATTAGCCATGATTTTTCAAAGGGTTGAGGTTTACAAATAGAAGTATGGATGCAGTAAACTATTGGACTGCATAAATTTCTGTGACTGATAACATGGGAAATGGAATTGTAATCGCACATTTGACGGCATTCCTCTTAAGTCTATAAACAAAAGTGGTACTTTTGCTGGTCTTAAATTTAGACAAGTGTCAGCAGCAGGAAGGGGATGGGCTCATCTTGAAGGTGAGCAGCAAAAGGACAAACAGGTTTCTTAAACTGACAAGTGGTGTGGGAAGCAGTGAAGCCCATGCTGCCACAGGTTGCTTGGAGAGACGGTGGACTCTCCAGTCTTTGAGGGATTCAGAATTTGATTTTGGGCAGTGGCCTGTGGGATGTAATGTCCAAAGTCTTTCTTTGAGTGGAGAGGTGGGCCAGGTGGTGTGTGAAATCCATCCCAGCCCAAACTAATCTTTTCATTACTGTCATTGTTCTGGAGTTCTGTTTTCTCACCAGAGATTTTTTTTTGACTCTAGATGCTAAGAGACATGAATAGCCTAGCCTGAATTACTGGTTTTTGGGAAGCCTGGCTTTTCATTTATGCTATTGTATTCTTTCATTGTACCTCAGATTTTTATAAACAAAATCATCATACTGTTCTAAAAGTTGGACTTGCTGCAGAAAATAATGGGTGCTTCCATTTCACTAGATGTAAGATGAATTGAAGATTTGTTCCTTTATTAGTTGTTTGGAAACTAATGCTAATGAGAGTCTTAGTTGCTGTCATTTTCCCTTAGGGGGTAAAGTAAAGCATTTTGTATTGTACAATTTATTTTGAGAATGTTATCGAGGAATACCTACCCAATCATATTTTTTTTAAATGCAACAACAGAAAAACCCCTGAGAATTATTTTTAACAAATGTTCTCTAAAGTTGGGATTTTTGCCTTAGGTAAGACCTTTTTTATAATGCAAAGCACTCATGCCAGGATGCATATTAATGACATGCAAATGAAAATAAGAAATAAGCAGGTTTTTTTGTAGGTTATGTTTAGATGTTTCCAGGTTCCATTTTCTATTTCTTTGCAACTCAAAGGTATAGTCGCTTATTCTTGCCTGGTGAATTTAGTGATGCACATAACCTGATTTAGAGGATTGATGAATCTGCACAAAACAGTTGGTAATAAATTTGTTATGGTGACAGGTGAAAAAATGGAAAACACTGGCAATGATGACAAGGCTTTTACAGAACAGTTTACCTGTCAAGGCAAATCCATAATCTGGAAAGCATGAGTAATGATCTTTCTTTATCTCAATCACTGTATGGCTTATTCAGAGTTATTGAATGTGGGGTAGCCTTCACTTGCCATAGATGAAATCTTTTGAAACTATGGAAGAATAATATTGTTGATTTTCCTGTGAATCTGATGCTCTGCATTTTTTTGGCAGTGTTTTGTGAAAATGCTTTGTTAGGATTTGCTGTTTGGCTGCTGAGGTTTGAATTGGATGGAGATTGTGAATCACAGAATGGTTTGGATTGGAAGGGTCACTGAAGACCATCTGGGTCCAACCCTTCTGCAGTGGGCAGGGACACCTTCCAATAGACAACAGCCCTGTCCAGTCTGACCTTGCTTAGTGCACAGTGCTTGCTATTTATTAGCAGAAAGCCAGTTACACAGAGGGAAAGGAGTGAGCAACTGTCCCACATTCCAGCTTTGAACTTGGACACAGAATCTTCTCTCTGACTCTTCTGTGCCCACCCGAGTAGTTCCAAGTACATGGGCAGAAAATAACTTGCCCTGCAAAAGGCTGAAACTGCTATGGGATCAATTGTAGTTATGAACTGTTTTAAGTTTGCTAATATTAAGTCTCAAAGACTATTGTTTCCATTCTAAGCAGGAAGATTTCACTCTGAGTTTCCTGCTGTGGGAAGTAGGAAACAAAAATCTAGAAACTTGTTAATCATTAGAATGAAACTGCTGCTTGATATCAGAATTAGTTGTTATGAAGGTCTGTCTTTTGGAAGAAGTGGTACAGCTAATATTTTCTTTCAAGAGAAGAAGAATGCTATATCTGTTTATTGCTATTTATTAGTTTTTAGTATGTACATTAAGTGGTCTCAAATCTGTTTTGTGAGACTTGCATGCATATGAAATCTGCAAAAAAACCAAAGTATTTTCTTCAGTGTAGACCCAGGAAAAGAGTATGTTTTGTGACATTCCAATTGACTCCTTTATGTGAATGTTTAACCTCATGGAGGCTTTCAATTTGCAATTGAAAATTATACCTAGACTGTAAAGAGTTGTTAAACCTGTCCACTGGATCATCACACTCTCAATTACTCCTTTCCTGGGCTGTCCTGTGTTACAGCACACCCCTTTATATAGAAGCAAATATTTATTAAATGACATTTTTGCAAGCACTTTTCTGTGTTTAGTTTCTTGGTTATACTCTTCACTGTGATGTGTTTAATTCATAGTTTTACATTTATTTATGATACCCTACAGTCTCCACAGCTTGGCTTTGCCACATAGTGATGCACTTGATCTTTGGTCTTGGTAAATGCTTTCTGCAGTGATGAGAACAGAGGGGCATATTTTTTCCTACTTTTTGACACTGCAACACTCATCTCTGCCACTATTATATCCAAAAGAGGTACAGTACCACGTGCATTGATAACTCTGTTTTTGGTTAGTGCATGTTTGGTGTTCTCGTTGCAACGTATCCCATATATACACATTATACTCTCTTTATGGTGTATCCCATTTTTGCTCTCAGTACCATTCTGACCCTGAAATTACTTGGACATTAACAATTTCCATCCTTCCAGCATAAGATGATGAAGTGATGATATCAGAGTTTGAGATGGAAACAGTAACTGTTCCCTAGAGAAAAATACAGCCTTGGGTAAGTTATGTAGGTCATGATGCTCCTTTGTCTGGGAGCAGAGAATCCTGTTTACTTTTTCATTTTGCAATTCCAATGCAGTGGAAGAAGAAAGACTTATTGACCTTAGCAGGAAGAGGATTATCATACCTTCCAAAATTGAGGCATGTATGGATGTGACAGTGTAGAACATTCAGATTATCTAATTGCCACCATGAATCCCAAGAAACTCATATATTTCTTGGACTGGAGAAGCAGTGGTAAAAAAGGTATAGCATTTATAAATATACTAATTTCTAAGCAAAGTATTTTTTATTTAGTTTGAAGTCATTTTGGTAGATAAACCATAAAGGGATTGTTGTTTTAGAGAAGAGGTGATTCTAGTTAGGTACAAGTTAGGTCAGTGTCTCCTCTGCTCTGTGACTGGGTTGGCATTTTCTTTTAAAAAGGGAATTTCAGACAAAATCAATTTGTCTAGTATGGATGTCTGGAAAACATTGAACTTCGGATCCTGAGAGGAGTTCAGTTTGCATTTCAGAGAGAACTCGGGGTCAGACAGTAGGATTCTCCTGCCCCTGGCTCATGAGTCTAAACCAGTTAAGAAACTTTATGCTTCTGTGCAGTGCAAGGATATCATAGAAATGATCATAAAATGCTTTTACTTAGTGATTTTTTTTCTTGTGGTTTTATTTTTTTAATATTTTTTTCTTTTGAGCCAAAATCCTACACAAGTGGCTGCCTTCTTACAGGTGGTCAATAGCTAATCCAGTTAGGTTGTGATGTTCTTCAGTCTCAGAATAGAGGACAAGAGTAAATAGTAATCATGAGTGACTCTTGAGCTAGCTTATAATGTAATATAAAAGGAGACAGAGAAAATCTTTGAAACTATGTTTTATGTCTTGTTTACATTCTAATTTTAAGAAGTAATCTTTTGAGGCAAATCTTTTAATCAAGGAAATTTTTTTCATAGTGTCTTAATTATCATCTAATGTTTTATTTCCAGGCAACAATTGGATCAATATAAAGAAAGTGTGTGTGTATATCTAATATAAAAATTTATAGTACATGTGCTTGTTAAATATTAAATTATAATTAATAATTATATATATGAGTATATATGTATAAGTATTTGTTAGTTATTCAAAACTACTGTAATTTTACCTCCTTCATGCTAGCTTGGCAGCAGACAAAAAATTGTTGAGTTAGTGCTGCCTAGGTAATTACATGAAGGCTGCTAAATCAAAAAATTGAGCATGTTAATGCTCTTATTCCATTGCATTGTGTTAAGTCAAATGCTAATTTAAATTATCTCTTGAGACAGAGAAAACACTTATTTTTTGTGAGAATCTGTTATTTTTCCTTGCTTTACCTGTGATGCTAGGATGGCTGTGCCCTGTGTTTTCCATGTGCAAATGACAGATGGAGGGATCCACACTCCTATCAAGTCACTTTCTGAGGTAATTCATTGTCTGCTCCCTGTGATATGTTGTCACATAAAGGATTTACTGTCATACAGGAGCTCTGCCTGACTGCATTTTAATTTTCTTTTTTTTTAGTTTTCAAGTTGTGTTTAATGAATGGTTAAGTGGATGTAAAAATGTACTCAAAAGGTGGTTGTCACTTCTCCACTATGTTACTTTATTTCTTTTAAAAGTAAGTGGTCATGTTTCAATAGGATCAGTTTTCTAAGCCAGCTGAAAAGCAAACCTATTTGTAAGACGAAAGGTCTTGAGGGGATCTGGATGATGATGCAGCTTCTCATACTATGTTGGAAGGCAAGGACCTGTTGGGAGTGGGTCCAGAGGAGAGATGCTAAGATGTTCAGAGGGCTGGAGCACCTCTCCTATGAAGACAGGGTGAGACACTTGGAGTCATTCAGCCTGGAGAAGACAAGGTTCCAGGGTGACCTTATTGCAGCACCTTTCAGCACCTAAAGGGGTCTTAAAAGAAAGATGATCAGAGGCTCTTTAGTAGGGCCTGTAGCAATGGGACAAGGGCTAAGGGTTTTAAACTAAAAGAATGTAGATTCAGACTAAATGTAAAGGTGGAATGTTTTATGATGGGGTTGCTGAAACACTGGAATGGGTTGCCCAGACAAACAGTGGATGCCCAATGCTTGGAAACATTCAAGGCCAGTTTGGATAGGGTTCTGAGAATCTCATTGAAGGGCTCCTTATCTCTGTCAAGATGTCCCTGCCCATGGCAGGGGGAGTTGGACTAGGTGACCTTTAAAGGTCCCTTCCAATCCAAACCATTTTATGATTCTGTGAAAGTGGACGATGTTATTGTTTTGGAAATTTTCAAAGTTCACACATCTTTATAATGAAACTACAATTTCATTTTACTAGAATATTTTTTTTTTCAGATTATTACCACTGTCAAATGTCAGTGATTAAAAAATAATAATCTGGAGCTTTAACTTTACTGCTGCACCTTTAAAGTGATTAGTTTAATTTCTCTATCATAACTTGCTTCCTGTATTCAATTCCTTTGCCATGTATTAGTGCATTTCAAATTCCATTAAAATTGTGATTAAAATAGTTGTTTTTTAAAACTCAAGAAGCAATTTGATAACTTTGAAGTGTAACTACAGTATCTCTTGATGATCAAGTAATCTTAATTTTTAAAAACACCAGTTGTCAAGTATTTTCTTATCTTCACTTACAATATCATGCAGAAGCCAAAGACAGTAAGTTAAACACATACTTTGACATGTAAGTAAAACACTTCAAAATTTCAGCAAGGAAAGAGCTACAAAAACCTGTTCCTGATGTTGCTCATTACTTAGCATGAAATTTTGCATCCCTTAATGTTTATTAGAATTTTCTTTGTATGCGACAGAATCAGAATCAAACTTCAGTGGTTTTATTCTTTCAAGAAGTCCTTCCTCCCTCCCCTGGTATGGAAATAATTTTCTGAAACAATAGTGTATGAGATAAAAACACAAAAGAAAGGGATCTCTACTTAAATCCAGTCCAAAAGAATTAACAGGTTGTCTATATAGGTTTTCTGAACAAGGCCTAAGGAAGTTGAATATTACTGAGAGATCAGAGACTTGTACTATTTTGCATAAAATTAAAAGCAACTGACAATACATACCTGTGAGTAATCTTTATTTGCTAGTACCTCTTGAATTCTAATTTGTGTAGGCTAATAAATACAAATTACAGAATGCACTACAAATGTTTTGTATGCAAATGTCTTATGTCTTGTGCAGAAGACAAGAAAGTGGAAATGGACCTTGAATGGAGTGCATTAAGGAGCTTGTTAGCCAGCTGTAAGCACAATAACCAACACTGAGGTTTTAAATTTCTGTTTGCACTCACAAATTGTCCAAATACTAATAGCATCTAGCTCTTAAGGCTTAATGCTGAGCAGGCTTGATGTGGCAAAAACAGAAAGCAATGAGATTTGTTAGAGCATAATGAGAGACTACTGTCTTTGATAGCCTTTAAATACAATGGCTACAGATCACCTTCACCTCTCAAAGGAGAAAATTGGAAGCATCATCATTATATGAGCATTATGAATAAATGCTTCAGAATACACCTGAACTGAAAAATGATGCATAGAAAATTGGTCACATGGTTTACTATTCTAAGAAAATACTTGTCCATTTTTCATTTATTACAGGGTTTGTATTGCTTGTAAACCTTTTCATTTATCTTTGCCCATCTCTGCATTTTAGTGGGCTGAATAATTATCTATGAGGCGCCTTTTGGTTCAGAATCAGAAGAAATAACCCTTTCAAAAGGGAAAAGCCTGCATAGTCTCACCAGAGTTATGCAAGGTGTTGAAAAAATACTGCAATCCATTTTAAATATTGTAGTAACTTACTGTGAACCACTGTTTTCCTGTGATGACCAAACTATGAACTAGAAATAATATCTAAGGTGTGTTTTCGATAAGCAGACAGATGTTTGTACTAGAGAGGTGTTTGGTTTTAGATTGATAAGCTCAGTAGTCCAGTTTGTGACTTAGTCTGTGGACATGGGAAATCAAGAGTACAGGCCAGAACCAGAGGGGTGAGCAAGATCACCTCAAGAATGTTTAAGGGCCTGACTTCTGACTAGATTTACCTTGGGTAGCACTTAGTCATATTCAGATACCTATGTGCATATGCACATAAACATAGTTTTAATTTGCAAAGATGGCAAAATTTGTTTTTAGATAAAGGAAACATTTGTTTTCTCTATACCAAAAATATATGGATATATGTCTTAGATATATTTTTTGAGATATATGTAAGAAATATCTACATATAATAATATATCTCTATGTAATATATATATATATATATGTATGAAACCTCATATTTAACATGTGTATTTAAAAGTGGAGATTGCTGTGGTGTATCTGAAAATACCAATCTGTCAAAATGGATGTATCTATTGAAAAAGTGTCATTTGGAAAAATTCCTGGGACAATATTCTGAAAGAGCTTGGAAGCTGTGAAAAATTTTTAAAATCTTCTGTAGTGTTCTGCACATTAGTTTGGCAGGCTTTGTGTGTGCTGGATTTGTGTGAGGTTCCCTCTGTGTGTGGCTGCTCTCCTGTTTCTTTCCTCCGCTGGCACTCAGTTACGTGGAAGGAGGAGCTCTTCCACACTGCAAAAGGCAGCACCAGCACCAAGGCCAGTCTAATTTGGAAATGGTCTGCACTGTCTGCTTGTACTGTGATTAAGTACAGCTGGATGATCATGAGTTTTTTTTAGGTTTTTTTATGAACCTTATTAAAGATCCCCATTTCATCCTAGGGAGAAGAAGCACTTCTACCAGGGCTTGAGACACCTGAACCTGGAGCCTGATAGTTTTGGTTGAAGTTGTTTGGTGCTGCAGAGTAATGTGATGTTGTCTTAGCTCTGTTCTGAAAATTATTAAAATGTGAATTATTTTAATCCTGACAGAATGAAAGAGGAAGAACACTGAGAACAAGAGTTATTAAATCCTGAGAGGAAAAGCAGGGAATTAGAACTTGATGACTCGGTAAAATTGAGGATTATCCCATTCTGAATATATCAGTTGTTTTCCACTGAGTGATGACTGCCACGAGAATGGAGAGCAAATTAACTTCTGGAAACTGCTTGTTACACCTTGGCATCTCTTGTGTATATTGGTAAGTAAATAATTGCTGTGTTCTTCTGAACTTTGTATATCCTGGTTTGTGGAGTCTCTTGGCACTTGGTAGAAGTTGCTGAACAAAGTGACCTACAGAAGGAGGATTAAAGTGCTAACAAAGTGAAAAAAGAAGATGGTCTAAGTGTAGGTAAGCTTGAAAATGCCATAGGCAAGATCTTGGTCTAAACAAAAACAAGACTCAGTTAAAAAAAACAAATTATAAAAAAACCCTCAAAGCAACAGAGAAAACCATAAAAACAAAATAAATAAAACAACCTACCAAAAAACCAAACCAACCAACCAGAAACTACCAAAGAAACCTCAAAAAGAAACCTTTCAGGCATTCTTCTATGATGAAATTTGGCCTATGGCTTTTTAGGGGCAATTCCAATCTAGTATTGCATACCATTTTGTGCTGCTAGACGTCTTTTTTTGGCTTCCTTTAGTGCCCCAGTCTAACTCACGCATAACTGTATCAATGCGTGTGCTGGCCTAGCACAGAGCAAGGAGTAAATCAGGAAAGCATTAATGCATGTAGGGTTAGAGCTAGAGAAACCACAGAGGACCAGGAGAGGTTGTAACAAGTAATGAAAACATACCAGATTTTTTGTCTTGACATACGGCTCTCTGGAGTGGCAGCTCTGGGGATTTCTATACACTGAACTGCATCTTTGATTGTAGATACAGACTTCTGGGAAATAAGATTGAATGCATTGTTATTACTGTTATTATTCCTCATGGAAGAAGAAATATTATGGTCTTATTATTATCTTATTTAGAAATAAAATTGTACTGGGCAATATGCCTGACTCAACATGTAATTTTCCTTTCTTCTGAAAAGGAACTGGGTTTGCATATTACCTCTGTGTTTGAACTATAGGGAGTAATATAGATGAAAATCTACTAGGTGAAGTAGAAAAAAGTATTGTCTCTACTGCTTTATACAGAAAAGACTGGGAGCAACATAGCTTCAAGTTCAAGTGTTAGAGAAGAAAAACGGGATTGAAGAAAAATTTTCCAAAATATATATTGAAATTTATTGTGCTTATTGTATTGAGTAATTATATCCAAAAGCAAGTATCTATGAGGCAGAACCAAATCACCAGACTGGGAGGTTAATACTAGTATAATGAGGAAAACAAAGAAAAGAAACTATTTTAAGTTTGCTTAAATACCTTTTGAGTTTTCATGCAATATTCAAGACTTGTTACCTCATTATCTTATCATAATGATCTAAGTAGTTGCAATATGTGTTCTAAGCCAGAACCATATATTCAAAATATGCATTTTTATTTTCTCTACTGTTACTACTCTTTGGTGAAGTCACATGGTCATTACCTCTGAATGCAGTCAAAACTCTGCATGATGCAAGAGACATCAGTTTGGGTTTTGTTGAGAATGGTCAGTGCTCTCATGGTTTTGAGGAGTTAAGTCAGTTTTTTTAGTCAAAGTAAAATCTGTTTGAAAAATGAGCATATTTTATGTTAACTCACCTTTGTAAACAAAGTGAAAGTAAAGGAGGAATATTTTTGCTTTACTCAGTTTGGAAATGGTGTTATTTACTGCACTGAGATGCATGGATTGGTAATCTCAGATAAGATCTTTGTCAGGTAAACCAGAATTGAAGAAAAATCCCTCACACACACACAAAAAATCCTCCTGGCCTTGAAAGGCACCTGTAGATCTAAAACAAATACAAGATCAAAAGGATGAAGCAGAGCAGAAGGCTGAAGAAAGCGCTCTGAAAGGGAAAAAAAATAGAATACTTACCTGAGAAGACAGGGATTTGAAATGCAGAGAGTCCTTGTAATGTGCTTTAGTTAAATACACAAAAATGAAAAGGTAAGAAAAAATAATTTTGTACCTTGGACAGGTGCACAGAGATGTTAGAATAATTTTAAAAAGACAAAAAGAAGCTGTCTGACACTAAGAGCTCCTGGGCATTTGAAGAAGAGGAGCTGTAGACCATTTACGTATTTGATGAAGCTGTGCATAGAACAACTGAATAGAATCCTATGCATTGTAATCTCAGCTACATTTCAGAAGACAGTGATACTTTAAAAAGTTATTAAAGAAATAATTTTAAGGACTAACCATAACTATTGTACCTGTAAAATGGCTTTCATTACAGTGATCTAGTCTTGGGACTTTGCTAGAACAAAGCGGATTTCTGATGATATGTTTTAAAAAATAAATTTATGTTAATTTGAAGTTTGAGCCATAAAGGACTTGAAAAAAGTTAATAATATGGATATATTTTTCTGAGACAAATTTTGAATCCTACCGAGGTAATTCCAGCCCCACCCTTTCCAAGGTGTTATGAGTTTTTCTTCTTTGAACTTCTTAATCTGTGATTTGTGTCTTTGTTTTAATCATGCTTGCCATGCAAATAACACCCTGCTATGCAAGTTTATCTAAAAGTTTATGAAATGAAACTGTGTGTATATGTGTTTTACTGTGCTACCTCTAAGGGCCTCAGTGATGGTCTGATGGTAATTGCCATGTGTTTGAGTGGACTCCTGTGAAAAAAATCAGCAGTTATCAGATTGATTCCCTGTTGCTGAAAATAATCTTCCTCTTTATAGCTCATGACAAGAGAATCACTATTCACCTAGTGTGGACCAAATTTACTTCTGCTTTTCTGCTTCTTTGGACCATAACTACCATGTAATATGTTGTGCTTTTTTCCAAAAGATGTAGCCCAGTTTTCCTTACTGAGTGAGTTTATGATATAGAAGACATCAGATTTAGGCATGAGAAACATTCCATAATGACTGCTGTGTAGATCGTGAAGAAGATCTGGCAAAAGAAGGATCTTCTACAAAATTAGTTTCTCAGATGACTGTGAAAAACATATGTGAAATAATAGTGTGTCATTTCTGTTCAGGAGCTCACAGTGGCTTCATGAGTATGATAAATGCAGGAGTGTCACTCTCCTGTAGATGTTTGGGCTGAATTCTTCCACAGCCTTGCATGGCCTCAAGATGTAGATGTACTGTCAGAGGGTCGGTTTGCTTTTTAAATATGTTTTGTTTTTTCCATAGAATGTTTTTGTGCCACACACTCTGAGATGACCCTGCTTGAGCACTGTAGTCTTTTCCAACCCTATCCATTCTGTGAACACAATTTCAGGAATCCATAAGTCATGGCAAAAAAACTGTGAATTTTTTATTACCTTGACCTGGTTTTTATAGCAATTAACTTATTGCTTGTTTGGAAGCTGAGATGATTCCAAATAGCTTTTATTTGCAAGCCTTAGTGAATTTTTTTCTTTAATTTCCTGCTTTTCTTCTATAATTCAGAATGCTTTGCATAATTTTGCAACATGCTGCCATCCAGGTGATTAGATTTATTAGTCCTTTCATGGCTTCTATGTTTTTTAGGCAATTTCTTGTTTATAGCACTTGGAATCCTAAATGGAATGATGATGGAGTTTAAAGGACTACAACAGCAATGGAAATCCCATCTCTCTGAAGACAGAATACAGTACACTTGCTGTTGCACTTAGATGTAATATAGCAACAGCATTTGGGTCTGTAGCAGCTGCTGACTTTCATTATGTTGCAAGAAGCAACCTTTTCTCCTGTTAGAGCACAGCCTCAGTCTGAGAGAGGGTTCATAGCAGGGGGCTGAGAGGTGACTGAATTATTCAGGGTTGCTCAGCAGGTCAGAGGGTATGAGAAGAATCCTGACACCGCTGGGAAGATGAGCCTTTGAAAAATTTACTTCCCTTAGAAGCTACACTACTCTGTTCTTTGATTTTTGGTGAGCTTTCATTTCAATAGGGCTAAGATATAACCCATCATATTTACAAAAGAGGCATTATGATGTAGTTCTGAAGTGCCTGTCACTGTGATATTTTGGTTCCCACATAGCTGATTCACCTGGATTTGCTCTCTGTTACAAGTGGCAATGACATTATTCATACTCTGCTTGTTCGCAAGCACTGAATTCCCAAAGGATGCTTTCTTTAAGTGACACCAGCAAGCTGCAGTTACGGCTTTCAAAGTATTTGTGAGTTGAATTCTTTCAGCTTGAGCTGGCGGCTTTCTCATGACACCAGAATCTCTAGGTCTGTCAGCCATAGCAGTTGCTTTGCAAGAAAGAGGTCTTCATTTCATCACCTTTATCCTTGAGAGGTGAATCATGGAGAAAAACTAGAGGTTTCGGCTCATGGACTGGAGGAGATTTTAAGCAATTTGGGGAAGAGTGCAAAGAAAGAAACCATTCTGACCTTTATCTCCACTACCCCTCAGGGTTCAGCTTTTCTCTCTTCCCATTCTTTCTCATGGATACTAGGTCTTGAAAGGGCTGTCTTTTAAGCAGATGGACAGAAAAAAGTTCCTTCAGACAACTTTTACTTATATCTCAGCAAAAATGTCCAAGATTGTACTGTTAGGAATCTGTAGACTCAAAAAGTATTTCTATTAAAATGAAATGTTATTAAAAGGTGTCATGAAAGCAAGTGCAAATGGTACTCATAAGGCTAAATTTATGGACATTTGAATGTACCACCTCTGCACATGTAAGTCTAATTGCATGTTGCAATGTAGTATTAACGCCATTCAAAATTCAGCAGTAAAATTCATTGCACAATGTTATTATTAACATTTTTCCCATATGTGATATCTCTAGAGTATTTGCATTTTCTTAACCACTTCCTAAAATACATAAATCATAGAATCATAGAATTCCTGGGTTGGAAGGGACCTTAAGGATTAAGAATACTTAAGGATTTCAATCCCCTACCGTGGGCAGGGACACCACTATTCCAGGTTGCTCGGAGCTCCAACAAACCTGGCCTTGAACACTTAAAGGGATTGGGGCATCCATAACTTCTCTTAGGCCACCTGTTCCAGTGCCTCACCTCCTAAAGAACTTCTTCCCAATATCTAATCTAAACCTGCTCTCTTTCAGTTTGAAGCCATTCCCTCTTGTCCTGTCACTACAGGCCCTTGTAAATAGTCTCTCTCTCCATCTTTCTTGCAGGCACCCTTCAGGTACTGGAAGGTTGCAATGAGGTCACCTTTAAGCCTTTTTTTCCAAGCTGAACAAACCAAATTCTCTCAGCCTTTTCTCAGAGGAGACAAGCTCCATCCTTCTAGTCAACTTGGGGCCTTCCTCTGGACTTGCTCCAACAGGCCAGTGTCCTTCCTTTGCTGGGGATCCCAGGGCTGGATGCAGCACTCCAGATGTGGGCTCATCAGAGTGGGGCAGAGGGGAGAATGCTCTTCCTTGCCTGGCTGGCCACACTGCTTTGGATGCAGCCCAGGACCTGACTGGCCTTCTGAGCTGAAAGTGCACATGGCTGGTTCATGTCTTTCAGGAAGTGGAAGCAAAGACAGGTGTCCCAGTAGGAGTACAGTAAAATTACATGGGAAGCTAGGGACAAGGTTAGAGAAGCCAAGGCTCAGTTAGAATTGAGTCTGGCCAGGGATTTAATGGTAACTGGAAGGGCTTTTATAGTTATGTTGCAAGTAAAATAAAGTCTAGGGATAACGTCCTAGGGATAATTTCCTTCCTCTCCAGAAGGATAATGGGAGACCTGGACAAAGAGAAGGCTGAGGTCCTTAATGACTCTGTGCCTCAGTCTTCAATGGCAAGTGCTCCAGCCACACCACCAAGTCCTTCTCAGCAGGACTGCTCTCAATCTGTTCACCCCAAAGCCTGTGTTGGTATCAGGGGCTGCCCTCACCCAGGTGCAGTGCCTTACACTTTGTCCTGCTAAACCTCATGAGATTGCCATGGGCTCAATTCTCAAGCTTCTCCTCATGGGTGGTGTCACATCCTTCAGGAGTGTCATCTGCACTCCTCAGAGCTCGGTGTCATCTGCAGATTTTCTGACAGTGCATTTAATCCCTTCATCTTTGTCAGTATTGAAGATGTTAAATGCTACCGGTCCCAGTTTGGAGCCCTGAGGGACATCGCTTGTCTCATTGGTGATGTCTCCAATGAGACCTGGCAAGAACGGTTGACAGAGTTGACTGTGTTTATAAATATTGATGCACTATATCTAGTCCATTATAAACAATCCTATTCCTAGATTTTATCAAAACTTTAAGTGTATCATTTATTTGACTTGGAAATTAACTTTATAAATCAAAACAAAGATGTTTTCTCAAACTGTGATTTTTGTTTGTTTTGGGTTTTTATTTTTATAATTCTACTGAAAAGCCAATGTTTCAAGGAAATGAAATAAGAATTGAAACCTATCCTGAACTAAGGCTAGAATTCAGCAGTACAGTACTGTAGGAATAATCTCTTCCAGGGTCTTCTAAGTAACAAGTTTTCAGTGCTAACCTTCAAATCTAATTAATCATCACAACAACTGAAAAGCAATCTTTTTTCAGAAGTTCTCTATAGATTTTAATAGTTCTGAAATTTTTTTTATTACATTTTTATATTGAACAGGGACTGTAAGTGCTGTGCTATCATTTTTATCAGCAACCTTAGCTCGCTAAGAGTTCTCTCCCTGAGGAATTAAATGGATGAAATTTTAAAGATTACTTTCACCACTGTTACCAAGGTACCTGACTCCTTTATACTTGCTGACTGGAACTGTAAGTGCCAGTATTTCCCCTCTTGCTGTTACTGTGCAGGTGTTGATTCAGCATTGTTAGACATTATTGTTTGAAAGATATAGCCCAATATGTTAAAATCAGGGTATGATTTGGATTATTTTTTTGAACTTCACTTACAGTTTTACAGGCACTTTTGCAGGGGCAGAAAATGGAATTTTCCAGCTTTGCGGATGCATCACTCATTATCCCTTTTTATCTCTGGCAAATAAGGCAGTGTTTAGTTTGAAATGTACATTATTTAACCTTGTCCTTTTTTCATGGAGGCATGTGTGTGATTTCTTAACTAGACATTAGGACTGATCAAAGTATCTGAGAACAGTTTAACCATTGTGCCCCCACTCTAATCAATTCTGCGACAACTTTCACTACTTGTCTGGTAAATTTTATCATCTTTTTCACAGAAACTGGCATTTATTTGGTATTTATTCAGAATGGAGAATGGTGAATCACAATTTACATAATATTGTGAATGGCACTAAATCCAGGTGAGTAAGAACAATACTTCTAAAATACTATCCATGTTGAACCAGAAGAAAAAGCAACTGCTTCAGTTAGAGACACTTGGTCTTTTATCTATAGCATAAGTTCACACCCCAATAGGTTCAGTCACTCAATTCTTGGACAAGAATTTGCTTCAGGAAGGTGCCAGTTTGACTGTCCTTATTTTTCAGGTGAACATGTTTGTATAGGTTGTTCTGAATGTTTTCTTAACCCTGTGATCTCACAGGATCAAAAAGTAAATAGTGAAACCCAAACCTTTTCTGATCTCCTAACAAAAAGTTTCCCTTTTATTCCTGAAAAGAAGACAAGTACTCACAATTTTTCAAAAACCTCAGTCTTTCAATAAACATGACTTCACTATTCTAAGCCTTTTTCTCATAAGAAGAGAAAAATCCTTTCCCATCAGCTAATTTCAGACAGTTTGAGATCTAGAAGAGTGAGCCTGATTTCCTGAACCCTTAGACGTAGGTCATGAATCATGATACAAAATTTTTTTGCACGTTTTACCTCTGATTCAGCTGCAGGGGGCAGTTCAACACTATTAAAAATAGTTAGCAGTTAAGTCAATTATAATTAAGGAGCAAAGAAAAATAATATACAAATAAAATGCTTTTCATAAGGAAAGATGTGAGAAGCTTTGTTTTTGTAGGTGATTCCATAATGTTTCCTAAGGATCCATTTTGTGTTCTGAGAGGGCTACAAGCAAGCAGGAAGATTAAAGAAGATCGCTGTGAGAGTTAAATGCCACCAAAATTAATTTTGATCTTTTTTTTTTTTCGGATCAGACCTGAATGCCTTCAAATGGTTCAGGAGCACATCTGAAATGCTTATACCCCAAAAGATGCAGCATGAGAAACAGGAAGGTTTGGTCAGTTCCCAGAACTATGGCATGATCAGCACTGATGGTGGAATGCATCCCGGGATGGAGGGCTGTAGGCTGGGCAGGTGAGGTGTGGGAGTGGCACTGTGTGCTGGGGAGAAGTTTGGTTGTACAGCCTTTGCAGTTATTGATGGTGTGGGTGGATGTCCTGCTAACATGCATGCTGAAGGTGTTATGAAACACAGACAAGCAAATGATGATTTCCTTTTTTAGTTCAGAGCCTTGAAACAGGAGTGATGGGATTACAGACACACTGGGTGCTTGCCATAGGAGGACAGTATCTTCTGTCATGATCCATGTTTTCAAACTCCACTGCAGTGTATATCAGCACCTACACTGGCAGTGTAACCAGGAACAGTGCTGAATTATCATGTGTTTCTGTGCTTGAAAAATGTCTCAGTAGTAAAATAAAGGGTTGCTGAGGGTGAGTCCATCCCCAGCTGTCTTTCCTGTTGTTCCCTTTAAGACTCTGCAAGGTGCTCAGCTGACACCACCTTGTTCTTCACAAGCCTTTTTGGAACTAGAGTCTGAACAGAAATCTGTCTTTTGCAAATATAGGGTGCTTTCAGGAAGAAGCATAACTACACATTAAAAAATTCAATTATTCGCTAAAGTTAAAATCATAGTGAAATAAGTTCAGCAGCACAGGATTGTTATAACACTTGTTTGCTACTTGCAGTTGGCATCAGTAGACATGACCATATCTTTAAACTATATCTGCATGAGAGCAAAAACATAGCTCTATAAAAAGATGATTACCTGAAGCTGAATTGATTCAAAATGTATATGTTATACCCCTGTGGTTCTCATGGAACTAAAATGTAGAGCTTCTTAAAAATATCACACTCTTTAGAGTGATATTTTTAGAGCCTCAGCCCATACCTAAATTATGAGACTAATCTAAAGCTATTTATGATTAATGTAAGTAGCTTTTCTCTCTTTGAAGGCTATGAATTGTCTTCTTAATCTCCTTGGTGTAATTTGAAATAACTCTTTCTATTGGAAATATCAAAACTGAGTCTGAAGCTTTCAGGCAGTGACCATCCCATAGCTGGGGTCATAGAAAAACCCATAAAGTGAAGAAACATTGGTTTAAATACCAATTTTTATTGTTATGTGTAGAAGAGCATTAGTATCTCTTCAACATGACTGACATCTGAGATCCTAAGCTAGCTGTTGTAAATGAACTGAAAATGTAACAGACACCCTTAGTGTTTCTAGTAATCAGAGTTTATTATAGCAAGCTAAGTGTGCTGTTGATAAACTTGAATTTAATATTTGTTTTCATCCTAAGTAGAAAAAGTTCATTATTGCTTGAATTGTAGCAATAGAAGAAAACCACAATACTCTCATGAAATGTGAGAGAGACAGATGGAAATAATTTATCTATAAAAAGTAAATAAAGCAATTTCTTGGACTACAGGACTCTTAATTTGGAATTTTGTCACTTAAAACCAAAAAAATATATTTAGAATGACAAAATCATATTCTTTGTGTGAGAAATATAAATCATTGAGTACCTTTCCTTAAAAAGAGATAGTTAAGAATTTATGTTGCACAATTAAATCAAGGTCCTCTGAAACATGAAGTACCTGTTCTTAGATCCTGCTGTGATTTATAGCATCACACAGAGTAGAACAATTTTTCAAAGAATTTCCATAGCACTTACAATGCCTATAAAATTTGACACAGCCATAATATCTAGTTTTGATGCAAAAATCTCCAGTAATGAAGAATTAGCAACCCCAACATTTGCTTCTCTGTAAAATTACCTTAATTTTAACATGTGCTTTGTCCTTGCAATTCAAGAAATTTTTGGTGGGATATTTTGGTTAGCACATTTTGTCAAAAGTAGGCTTGTGTAAAAAAAATCTAATGTAAAAATACTAATATGGGTTTTTGTGAGACACAAACCCAAGATTTCATGCCAAAATATGGTGAGAAAAATGTAAAATGCTCTGATGCTCAAAGATTAACTCTGGGGCAGATCTTCCCCTTGGTTGAAACCTCCACTTTCTCCATCCTCTTGGGATTGCCCTGCCCTGGGGACCTGCTCAAGTATCCCATGACTTCTGATTCAGGATTTGCACATGAAAAATCTATTGTGAGTGGGAGAATTTGTTACTCCATATGTTGTCCTCACACACTGTTCGGACATGGCAACAATGACACCCGAACCCGAGAACTGAGAAATGTCATCAGGTGCCCTCCTCAGCTGTGGCTGCTATAGCATAGTGTTCTGGTCTCATTCTGCTTTTCCTGAATGGAACAGTACTCTTTCCTTGCTCAGTAAAACCTGTCAAGGAAGTTTCATATTCTATATTTAATCTAGCTGCTTAACAGAGCTTGCTCACCACAAAAAATTCATTAAAAAATTCACATCTTTGATGCTTGAAGAAAATGTGACCATTTTCTGACCACATCAGGCAGTGCTCAGGTCAGGGGATGTGGTCTGAAATAAAGAACAAAAAGGGAAGGTGCTTTTTCCTATTAGATGTTTTGTCACTAGGGGTAGTATTTAACAGTTCTAGCACTATGAGTTACTGTCAGAAAAGAGACTAAAGCTGGAACCAGGTAAGAAATACAGAGTTCATCCATACTAAATCCTTCCCCTTATTCTGCCCTTACTGCATCCATGAACAGCTGCTAAGGCTTGGGAAGAACAAAGGTGCTGCTCAAGAACAAAGGCTTCTTTTTATTGTCTGTTTCTTGGCATCAAGGAAAGCCATATGTTAAGATCACAAAGCAAAACCTCAGTGATAAAAAGAGATTGGATGTCTTTATATAATATGACTTAGTTTTGCTGTACAATTGATCTGTCATCTTAGATTTGTTTTTTTTCCTTTCAAGCTGCTGTTAAAATATCAGGATGGGAACTTTGTTATACTGTAGAATGGCAACATCTGATAGCTCTGGTAGTTAGAGTCTGTTTAAGCCTCTATACTTCTACTTTTAAACTTCTCTATGACCTATTTTATTAGAATTTTCCTCATAAAAAGTCTTGGGAGACTCTGTGTACTATACATTTCTAGTACCATAAATGTCTGTTTATTTAAGTCTTGGATGAAGACTGAAATGAGTGTTTAACATTTCAGTTAACTGTGGATATGTATTTCCATTTCAGAAGATGTACTGAACAGAGTACAAGTATTCAGGTCCAGTGCTCTGTCACAAGGGTGTGGCATGCGCCGCATTTTAGTCCTTGAAGTAATTTTGTTGTTGTGTAGATAATCTGTGTTTCAAGAACCTTGAGAATAAATCAGATACTTCAGAGAGTTCAGTATCTCTAAGAATCTGAAGTACATCATGCATGCTAAATATTTTTCCTACTGTACTTCTTGGAGTAGTAAATTAGCCAAGACTTTTTATAGGCATGCAGATTTTCTGCTCTGCAACACAGATTAAGCAACATAGCAAAGTTTTATGGTCATGGTAAAATGAATCGATTGGTCAGCCCATTTAAACCTAAAGGGATAGGTTGAAGTTTTGTTCATTTTTAAATAGCAATTGGGTTACAGAGAAGAATTTTAAAAAATCCAACATAAAAAAATCCAACAAGCCCCAAAAAGCATGCCATACCCTCAAATAATAAATTGCATTATAAGTGAAATAGTCTAACAAATTCAGCCATCTGTTAGCAAACTTCAAGGCTTTCACTTTTCCTTAATAATAAGTCTCTGTTCTGTTTGTCTGAATACTGGTAAATCATAGAATCATAAAATGGCCTGGATTGGAAGGGACCTTAAAGATTGTCGTGCTCCAACCCCCCTGCCATAGGCAAGGACACCTTCCACTAGACCAGGTTGCTCAGAGCCTCATCCAACCTGGCCTAAAACACTTCCAGGGATTGGGGCATCCATAACTTCTCTGGGCCAGCTGTTCCAATGCCTCACCACCCTCACAGGACATGTGCAGAGTATTTTTTTCTTATCTTCTTATGGTAAGTTTTCCAGTTGGAGAGTTGATACAGGCTAGGTTTAGCAGCATTAATGTTCATGGAGTTGCTTATTTTAGTGATGGTGACTGTAGGTATAATCGAGGTCCAAAGTGAAAAATACCACAGTCAAATTACTGCATGGACTACTCTTTTTCAGAGATAATGTGGTTTTGATTGCCTTTCAGAGTTTTTCTTAATGTCTCTTTTTGAATTCTATAGCTGTAGCATAATCTTATTAATAATTTTGACAACAAGGATAAATAATGCATTAACATTTTAATAGTATCTTTTAAAACAAAAATTAACCTCCAAACTGTGATAGCAAATGCAGTACTGGCTGGATATTATTTCAGATACTTTTGAGAAAAAAAAAAATCTTCCTGTATTGGGGATGTAATGACATTAGGCAAAACCTTGAGGAGACCAGGCCAAGTGCTGTACACTGTTTTGATATCAGTCATCTCCACAGGCTGCTTGTTGTGAGGAGTAGCAACCTTGGGGACAGCATGTTTGTAGCCTGGGTTTCTCTCTCCAAAAGGCAGTTTGGGTAAAGCCTTTGAGCTACCTGTATCAAGTGGTAAGAAAATCCAGGAGGTGAAAATGAGCTGCTGAATTTCATTAAGTGAATGATATCGATGAGAACTTGTCACATCAGAAGGTGCTGGGAAAAGGAGGATTTAAGGCTGAATAAATGACTGCAGGTGAGCCACTTCAGTATCCTGGGGGTTGTCTTAGCTTAGGCTTACTTACCAGAGTCAGTATGAAAAAATTGTTATTGTTGGAAATACTACAAAATAAAATCTGGACCCAAACAATTTGAAGCTGGAGAAACAATTCTGCTTCCCAGTGCTGATATAGAGTTTAAGAAAAGACCTGCCATGCTAGGTTTAGGTAAGGACAGAATTATCATCAGTACATCCCAAAAATGTCACATTTTCACAAACAGTATTCATATGATCACCAAGTAATTCTGTTGTAATATCTACCGTGTTTCAATTTATATAGAAAAATGTGTACTAGGGTGGCAAGAGCTGAAGGAAGACTTGGGCAAATGCACCAGATGTAAATTGTCAATTTCAATACATGAATTCTTGTGTAGCATAGATGATTAAACATAGAAAACTCATTATCAGAGGAAGAACAGCTATGTGTAAAACCCATGTACTTCCAGAAGTAGTAAAGTTTGAGCCAGGATTCAAATCCTGATTATAAAAGAAGAAAACCCAAAAAAAACCTAGGCTGAGAGCAGTGAATGCAGTAGTAAAATTACCCTTAACAAGAATCTGCTACTCAAACATTTTGATTTAGCTAAAAGTTGACAAACTTCTCTTTTTCTGTAAATCACCATGGACCCTTCCACTAACTCGTGTGGCCTGTTGAAGCCTGAGCAGGATGCAGCACTGAAGGAACACCATTCCTCTTTCTATGATTTCTGAGGGATTCTTTCAAGACTAATAATAAACGTTAGTAATTGTTTCTTGCCCTATTTCAAAACTGATTTTCATTTCTTCTATTTAAAGTACTAATTTTGTCTTATGAGAGTGCAGAGATGCAGGGTAGAATCGTGCCCCATATGAGCACAATTCTTTTGAGTGGGATAATGATGGTGGCTGTTACAGAGAAATGTGTTCTGCCTCATCATGCATAAAATGTACTTGGACTCTTCATTCTTGGACCAGGTACTGTCAGTGCCACCTGCAGGAGGAAAGAAACAACTAAATAATATTACTATTAATTTTATTATTAATGATTATATATTTATTATATAAGAAATTATATACAATCATATAAAATGTCATTTTAATATAGTAATGATATAATTTAGTTATATTAACAGTGATGCATCTGAACAGTTATCCATTAAGTCCCAATTCATCTGCAGCATTCAAACAAAAAATTCATGTCAGCAGGTAAAAATTTATGCATGCTGTGTTATGTTTCTGTATATAATATAAAATTACCATGACAGAGATGGCATGTAAATGCTGCAGTAAAAAAAAAAAAAACCCAGTGAAAGAGGTGCAAATAGTCCAAATTGATAAATGCTTTGCTTAAGAAAAAAAAAGATCTTAAAATTGCAGAACTGGTACTAACACAGCAAATGGGAGTCCTGTGTGGTTAGGAGGAAAGAGAGATAGGAAATACCCAATATAAATAAAAGTAATTTAAATTTAAACTTTAGGTACTAAGAGGAAACTGTTTGGGGACTGGAGCATATGCTTTTTCATTATAATCAGAAAATGTAGTCAGCTAATTAACTTTTGTCCTCATGATATGTTGAAAAATGTAGAAAACTAAATTTTTTTAAGCTCTAGAGTCTTAAATAATTAAAAACTGTGTTAGACCTTTCCTGTACCTCTTAAAAGTTAAGGCATAATATTAAATTCAAGAACTTCAGAACTGAATCTATTAGAGAGTAGCAGCAATATATTTTGGAAGCATTCCTGTCAATAATTCAAGAGAATTATAAGGGTTTTTTTAATGGCCTCTTTCCTAGTAAACTTACTCTAGATGCTGCTGGGTATCTGCTTAGCTTGTTTCCTATATTCCTAATCAGAAAAATGCATGCTATACCATGCTTTTCCTAATGGTTGATGTATACAATGTTGACATGATTGACTCGTCATCATCCATAGCAATGAACTTTCTAATTTCAGCTCTTGTACTCAGGTCTGTTCAGATGGCAGTCTGTAACCAAATTATCTTTTTTACTGTCTCTTTAGATTAATTTTAAAGTTATAAATATTGCTCTGTGAGATGTTTACTAGAGACTCATTTAATTTTTTTACAAATTCAAAAGTCTTTGTTTTGGTGGACTTTTTACGGTTGCATAAAAGATTTTCAATTTGTTTTGCAAGTTGTCACATTATTGCTATGGAGTCTTTTTGTTTTTCTTCAGTTTAGTGCTAAATTACTTCTCTTGCTAGTGGTTGATTTTTTGGGTTTTATCCTTGTTAATCAGCTATTTCAACTCAGTTTCCAGGGTGTTTTTGAAGAAGGCTTAACTGTTATGTTAAGGGTCTACTCACTGGCCTCATGCCCTTTATGTTTATGGATCAGTGATGAATCTCCTGGTACCTTTGAATAACAACCTGTAAACCCACACCTGGTTTTGGTTGCCACCCTGTGAACTGAAAGCTATGAGGAAATGGATTTAGGGTTGGTTTGGAGCTCATTACTGCTTATTATGAGATGCTGAGAAACAAACTTCTCCAAAGACTTGAGGGAATAATGTTATAGCTTTTCTTTCTTTCAGGCCAGGCTCTTAAAAACAATGGTCACTTCTAAACTTCAAGTGGATGTTAAAAATACCACACAACCTTCCAAAAAAATTAAAGTTATGGATAGTCCATGGATTCATTCCAAAATTAAGAAATCTATAGTGGCAAAATCAATTGCATCTTTTTCAGTGGGTGAGAATTGGTGATTTTGTTGGGGTTTTTTGTCTATTGTAATGCCGGTATATTGAAAAAGTAGCAAAACCACTTAGTTTCACTGAATTTGATGTATGCAAGTCTTCCAAAATAATCTATTATTGTGAGAATTTTGCTCTGCAGCTTTGATCACTACTTGAGATTAGGGCTGTAGATTCTTTTTGGAAAAAAAATCCTTAAAATTGAATATGTTTTGGCTTAAGTCTAGCAAAGTCAGTTTCAGATATGCTCTCCAAGTAATTGTTTTTGTTATATTTTTCTATGGAGTAGATTCCCATATCTTTAAAAATCTTTAAGCCACCTTGTTGAGGGTGTGAAATAATGGCTTTCTTCTTTTACCGGCATAGCTTTTGTCACAAAACAGAAGTCAAAACTTTTGTATATTCTTACTTTTCAGTATTTCTTTGCAAATAGCATTTTGTGCTGGAACAGGCTCCCCAGGGAAGCGGTCACAGGGCCAAGACTGCCTGAGTTCAAAAAGTATTTGGACAATGCTCTCAGGCACATGGTGTGACTTCTTGGAGTGTCCTTTGTAGGATCAGGAGTTGGACTTGATGATCTCTGTGGGCCCCTTCCACCTCAGGATACTTTATGATTCTCTGAAATCTTTATTGTCCTTTTCCTCATCTGCAGAATACAATTCGTTGCATCTCTGTAGGATATCCATTACACATCTGTAGATGACTTATTGATACATCCTAGGATATTTTTAGAGCAATTAGCTTTATACTTCACTGAATTACCTTTTTTTTCAATCCTGCTATCAGCAAAGTCTTAAAATTTTGATGCTAACTATCTGCAGCACTAGGGGGCAAATATAACACTACCACCAGTAAGTATCCTTTTCCACTTCAAGAAATTTAGAAAATGGGTATGCTTACAGGGCTGTAAAATACTCAGATCTGCTCTTTCACTTTGCTTTGACCCTAGAAGGCAGATTTTCTGTCGGAGCTCCCAGATTGCAAAATTAAGCTCCAATTAGAAGATATGCTTATGTAGTAATGCAATTATCTTGAATATTTCCAACAGGAAGTTCCAATTTCTGGTGCACAGGAGGATATTTCTTGCTGTAGGTGTATTGATTTTTCTAAATTTTCAGGTATATTAATGTTTAACAGGTAATGCTCCTTTGATGCTTCAAAAGGAAGTCTGAACTGTCAGAAATGTCTGTATAGTATGGCCAGCACACACAGCTCAATTCTTTTCTAAATGACATGACCTCATAAATAAGTTCTGGTTTAGACACACCAAGTCTTTGGTGGTGTGCTGTGGACATCACAGGACAAACCTCAACACAGAAACTGTCGCATGCTCTAGCAGTGCTGTCTTAGTTGACTCCTTGTAGTGCTGATGACTTTTTTTCCAGTTTTTAGAGACTCAGTTTAAAGAATATATTCCATAAGTTGTTTATTGATGCTGTTAGTGCAAAACTGGAATGTGGTGCAGCAGTATCTGTTTACTTGACTGCAATGTAAAAGGATAATTTAAATTATGATCAGTGTGAGCAATTTTACAACAAGAATGATATCCCAAATAACTGCCCACATTTTACAAAGTGGTGAAGAAAGGTACTTCTTTGTTATTAAGAAAGCTTTAAGATATTTATGAAGCTTTACTCTGTGTGTCTCAAGTATGTGAAAGGTAATCCTGTTTAATTAAGGCTTGACCTTAATTCCAATTGTGTTGGTCTTTGAAAGTATAACAAACTTCAGAAATTATCAGACTCTGTGGATACAGTCTTTGTGTTCAACTTAAATAGAGATCTTTGTTTTACCTTAAGGCAGGTGACAACCTTCTACTTTAGAATAAGACAGGTCAGAGAGAATAATTTTCCTGCCATTCTCCAATACTATCTCTCTATTCTCAACATCCTGATCTAAGTTCTGCCAGCTTGCTTTCAGTCATGTGCAAGTTAAACAAACAGGAATATGGTGGCTGACTCAAAGTCCTGGAGGTGGCTGGGATGATAAGGCACAAACAGCCAGGCTGTCCTGGGAGAACGGGGAGTAGTTGCCTAAAGGTAGGCCAAAAAGTGTTCTCAGGGGGTCCCATGTTGTTTCAAGAGCTGGAACTATTAAAAAGGAGTCATGGCACTCAATACCAAGCAATGTGCAAGGTCTAACATGTAGATCCTGAGGTCACTAAGCAGCTAGATCACCTCTTCAGAGACATGCCCCAAGTAATTAACAGTGGGAGGAATCCATTCATCCACCATTCAAGCTTCATTAATAATATGTATAGAAATAGGACTTGCTGCTTTACATAATGCAGGACCAAAAATTGCTGGAAATCCTGCTCTAAAAAAAAGGGTAGAATAAGGAGGTCAGGTCTCTACTGATCTGAATGAAACATCATTGAAATTAGATCTTAAAACAATAAACAGTGGAGACCTGAGATGAGGTCAGGTCTCTACTGTTCTTATTTTAAGAACAGTAGGAACATATTGCTGGCTAAAAAAAAGTTATTAATAGAAATAGGAAGGGAAGAAGGCACTTAAGCCCATTTCTCAGTGGTATTTAAATATCTAGTTCTCTTCTAGCATTCTGTGAGCGTTATGGACCAATATAAAATACCAAAGAGGATATGGACAATATTTTTCAAATTAGATTTTTTTTATGTTCCTTCTTCCTGAGACTTTCTGCAGAATGTAATTTCTTTTTAACTTTTATCCTCAGTCTATGGCACCCAGAAGACTAATATTTTCTCATGCTTTTATATGCTTCTGGACAAGCAAAAAAACACCTCAAAATTATGCCCAAACTTCTTTTTTCAGCTAGAAAACTGTTACATGTTGCAGATTATTTTTCAACTACAGAACAATATCCACACAAATTCAACCCTTCTATAGGAAGATTATAGCAATGAGTATAGTGAATACCTCTAAATGATTTCGTTTTATCTGTTTTTCTACTCCCTTCATAATGTGACTTATTTAAAAAAAATATTTGGTTTTATGAGAGAGGCAAAAAAAGAATTGCACTAATGCATTTTGAAAAGCACAATGAAAATACATTCACATTTGTCTTCTGGGAAGAAGTGATGCTGAAACCCTTTCACAGCAGATTTAAGGTTTGATTTTTGTCTTGAACCTCCATTCTTTGTGGGGTATTCTGGAATCAGAAAAATAATAATGTGACAGATTGTGAGAGCCTATAATCAACAGGGCAGAAAGCCACCTGTAATAACAGCGTTTAGAGTTGACATAAACATTATTTTGTCAAGTGAAGAGAACTTTCTGAAAGAAGAATCCTGCTTGATATTTTTTATTATTACTGATCTTTCATTAACCCATGGAAAGAGTTCTTAAAATTTTAAAAGCTGAAAGAAATAGCAAATGATTTTTGTTGTACTTGAATGGACTGCTATAATAGCCAAATTACCCTTAGCAAATTTCACTAATTTTACCTCACTATTCATTTTAATAGCAAAAGTTAACATGCAGTACAGACTTGGCTACTTGTTGACAGTGCTTTTCTTGATTTTTTTTCACTGTATTCTTCTGTTCCTATATATTTCACACTTGATTGGAGCAAAGGCTCAGATTATGAATCATTAAAAGTTGCTCTGGATTATCACCTTCCAATAGCAAATTGCTGGAGCTGAACAGGGGAAATAAAAGTATCTATGAGGTGGCTTTTATTTATTTGCTTCCTAAAACATAATCTGTATTTAGATGAACCAGTCAGTTTGTAGCAGAATGGGCAATGAATGTAAGAGGTCTCAGTACAAATGAAGCTGAAATTATGGGGCCACTGAGTTTCCATCCATGCAAATAAATGACATTGATACATGTAATGTTTAATCACACATGATGATAAATTAACAAGATAAAGATTTGAAGATAGCAAAAACTCTCTCTTATATTCAGTACAATTGGATAATTTCTCTGTACACACAAAATCTTCCATTGCTTTTTCTCAGTGGAAGAGTAAGGGAAGGGAATCTTAGTCAAACAAATTTCAAGCTGATTACAGCTGATTATAGGGTATTGAGAAGGGCACTGAGCAAGCTCTTTTGAATTCTCAGCAATGTCCTGAATCTGTTAATTCCTCTCTCCCCCTCTCTCACATACATTCATATTCCCTACTCATACCCAGAATTCACTGTGTGATATGACTGAATTTTTAATTAACCTTCTGCCCTTTTCCCATTGCTGTCTGTCTTCAGGGAAGACTTCTTGACGCTTCTTCTGGTCAGGATAGAAGACCAGACATGCACATGTCCAAGCAATAGAGACAAAGCAAAAGCACTTATCACGTATATTGGTTAATTTAGCTTGATTCTATTTATGTGGGAGAAATGAATATCTGGCCCTAAATTCTATGAATACATTTCTATGTAAAGTTGAGTTATGGTATATATTTAATGAAAAAATAAATGTTTGGTCCATTTTATTCTCCACAACAAAACAGTTATGGTAGTTATAATTCTTAAAGAGGCATCAGTTTATTGTGCTGTGTTTATTCTCTAACAGAAACTAGTGACAATGAAGTCATCAAGCCCACATAAAATCCCTCAGGCACAGTCTTTGTCATTTGTTATTATTTCCTCTAATGCTTTGCAATGAGTGATGAAATGGTTTGAAATAACACAAAAGAGGGCTCTGAATTATCTAAAACTGTCTAATATAGTTGTGGCTTGGTATTTAAAATTACCTCTTGAATCACTGGAGGCATTAAATGGGGTGCAAATGCATTTCATGTGCCTATAATTCTCATCAAGAAAATGTTAGACTTAAATCAGGGATGGTTTGGTAACTGTTTGGGAGTCTGAAGGATTAAGGAGAAGATATTTTCTTGCATTATTTATGAAGTGTGAAATTGGGGAGAAAATCTTACTCTGCAAGAAGGAATTTCATGGAGTATTTTTAAATTGCAGTAAAAAAGTGGTTTTGGAATGAAATGCTGATGCTCCTCAGGAGATTCTTTTTTAATGGAAAGAGTATGTTTTTACAGATCTGTTTTGTTTTTGTTCTTAATTGATTTAATTACAGACAGATTTTATGTTCTGTTCCACCGAGTAAATTTCTCAAGGCCTCTAATAACTGAGTGGAATGACTACTTTGTGGCATGAAGAAGTAGGCACGTTAAATTTTCCAACTGTTGATTTGCAAGTAAGATCACATGAAAGAAATGCATCTTTTTTAGCACCATGCTTCTTAAAATCTGGGTGCCCTCACTGTACTTTTCAAGTGCGTGTTATCAATTCCTTTTTCAGTTCAATATACCCTGCCCTCAAGCAAAAGCAACTGAACCAGCAAACCTCTCAATTAACTGCCAGTTGAACCCCAGTGTTTTTCCACAGATTTGCCAAAGTGTCTGCAGCATGGGTCACAGTTGATATAAGACTCTTGTGTCATGCTCCTTCTCAGCAGGGAGTCATGATTTTCTTTAAAGCTGTAGAAAGCACTCAGGTTGGCCCTCTGCTGAATCTTAAAATCAAAGAAGAATGCAGGTGGTGTGTGTGCAGGTGGGATGTAGAAAATAGTGAAAAAACAAGGCTAAACTTCTGAGGGTGCTTTCTTGCACACAGCCCTCATTAACAGGTGGTGTTTCTTCAAATATAGTATTCAATTTTAGATAAGAAATGAAGATGAATTGATTTGATCTATTTTTTCACTAACATTTTCTGAATATAATCACAAATATATAGTTCAGACATCACAGCAAAATGGGCTGCAACAAAAAAATAGAAATCAAGAATTTGCTTGCCTTATCTTGTCAAATCTCTCCTTCATCCTGAAGATTAAAAAAAAAAAAAAGGTAATGACTTAGGATTTGATCTTGGCATTCTGCTTCCTGTACCTTCTCACATTTTGTTGTTTCTGGAAGGTAGTATATTATATATGCATTATAAAATATTTCAGGGTGAGTCATATTTTCATGTATTATTGAATTATTTCTTTGTCCAGTGGTATCTAGTATTTTTGCTGGGAAATACATAGTTTTAGTAGACTTGGTGTTACTTTATTACTTTCAATCAGAATTTTTTGACAATTAATGTTGGTCTCCTCTGATTCCCAAGCAGTAATTTCTGTTGATGGGAGAATCTGTTGAAGCCTAGATTCTAATTTCAGCAAGAGTTGTAAAAATGGTGTCATAGCATAGAGGTAAAGCAAGGAAGCTGAAGGATGGAAATTTAAGATTTGATATGATATTATAAAAATTGCAATAGCACCTTTCATACATGTCACAGCATAGTGCTTCTTTCCCTTTTTCTGTGCTGTCACCTCTAAAAAAGTGACATTTAGTACTGAGCACCACAGCTTAGGAAATAGCATAGTTCACTGGGGGGTTTTGTACTTTCTTTCTTCTCTTAATTTTTATTGAAGTAGTTTACTTTTGCTGCCCTATAAAACTTGCACAAATACAAGTAACAGGGGCAAAACAAAAGTACTGATTTGCATTGTGACAAACTTAGAGACCTCTCTTACCCAAAGAAGTGATAAGAGATTGGATCTTTCTGGATGGCAAAGCAATTTGTTGAGGAAATTGTGTGATAATATTTACACTGACAGATTGCTTCCCAAAGAGCCAAGGGACTGCAAAATGCCTCATGTACTCAGGTGTCATGTATTTCCCAGCTTAAAAACATGTTTTCCTGTATTTAAAAATGACTGCTGACAGAGATGTGGAGGAATTTGTTTTGGCAAGGCACAGCAGTCATCAGTTTATTTACTACTAGAGCTAATAAATGTAAATTTATTTTATGACAAGCAAAGGAACCCTCTAGCTAAAAAAATATGTGACACTGCTTGTTTTGTAACTGAGGCAAGAAATAGTTTTGCAATGTATATACCACAACTATTTTGAATTCTTCTGAATTATTTTCAAACATTTCAGAAAATATGGACTGTTAAAGAAGGTTGGGATGTTTTTAAAATGAGATGTTATCTTCCAGGTGGCATGACACAATGGAATTCTGTACAGAGAAGGGAATTTTAAGGAATTGATAGGAATGTTTAAATATATATATATATATATATATATGTATATATATATATGTGTATATATATATAATTTATTTTATTTTTCTGCCAACTGTTTTAATCTTTTTACCATTGCAGTCTGTATCCACAAGGAGTTAGTATTAAATATGATGTTCAAAAAAATTACTTTGAAGTTGCAGTTATTATAAGCTATTAATGAAACTGTAAACACAGATATGTGGATCCATGGAAGTATGGACAAGTACCTGAATACTCACTCAGATGAAATAGCAAAGTGCAATCATATGAAGTATCGTATGAATATTGTTTTTGTATTTTTTTGTCAGATAATATTTCCAGGTCACCATCTATATGAGGTCTGCAAAATATTGTCAGTTATGCCTTATTTTCTTAGTGTAAAATAATCTTAATTTGTCATCTAGCAGGGCTGTTCAGGAAAATTTTCCAGGTGACAAATATTTAAATAACTTTCTAACTTGTTCATTTTAAATACTGGGGTTATTTACCCCACTTCTCCAGCTATTGGATTCAATATTTGTAAGGTTTAGACAACCCTTGGAGAATACTAAGACTGCAAATTCTTCATGAAAATGTATGCTGTTATTAGTGCTTAATTAAATGATGATTTGTTAATAGAAGAAAATTATTAATGCTTTCTCAGAGGACTGAAAATGTGCTCTATCCACTTATTCTGAATTTAGTCACTATAGGTGATGTCAGTATAAAAATCAGCACTCCTAAATGGATTTCTATTACTTGGGCAAAATTGAAAAACTGTAATTATACTTCTTATTAGTAATGCAATAGATATATGTTAATTTTATATTGATAAAAACGTTTGTAAATCTTGGATGTCTTATCCTGCAGCCTTACCAGAATCATAAAAAAAAAAGAAAGGGAAAACATTTTCTTTTTAATAACATAATATTGGAGCATCTTTCCCTTTATTCCTACAACAGTTGAGCTCAGGGTGGTAACACCTCAGATCCATGCAGTCAAATGACATCCTAAGACTCAAATGTTGTGTTTGTTGGTGAAAGGTTGCCTTCCATCTGGAGGAGAGCTTACCTTGAGAACAAAGCGGCTTCGGTGGCATTTTGGTTTTGAAAGTTCCAGTTCCAGTGTGGAAAACCTTTTGAGTTGTGTGGGAGCTGGCCACCAGGGAATGATTGTGTAGGGTTTCGTGGTGCCCTTCCCTGTGTTGCTGCCCACTGACCTAGACACATTTACTGTCTGTGTGTCCATCCTGCACAAAGCAGTAAATTGCCTTGTCTAGGAGCAGACACAAACATTCACCAAGCCTGCTGAGGTCTGGGATGCTGTGATGGAAGGTCTTGAAGGCAGAAGAACTCTAGTCTGTTCTTTTAGTATGGCTTATGGGAGGTATTTGATGCAGCATTTCTTAAATTCAGCTTTGCTGGGACCCTTAGGAATCTTGCCATTCAGATTCAACCTGACCTATACAGTTTATTAAATATGATGATATGACAATGTACTGTGATACTGGCTTACCTTCCATGACTTAAATACTTAGCCTCATGTTTTAGTATGAGCACAACCTAATTCAGGGTATACCCCAAAACCCCTTAGCATTGCCAAGGTCTGTTTACCTGACCATGAACATATCTGAGAGTCAAATGTTATACCTGTCATACCTATTTCAGTTTCAGATGAAAAAAAAAATTCTTGACATTAGCAAGAAGATAATACCTTTCATTGAGCTTGCTAAAGAATCTCTGTAAAATTAATAAATTAGAAGAAAACTTTGGAGAGGTCTAAGAATTTTTTAATCAACTGGTGTCTTAATTTTTAGTATGTGAAAATGAACTAGTCTGCTTTTAGATACCAATGATCGCTTTGTACCTTGATTTCTCTCTTTTATCTGCTCATATCCAAAATATCATTTTTCTAATTTTTTTTAGACTGTAGCTTTTTCTTTCCCAGATCCTTTTTGGTGAACCATTTTGTAAGATATGCTGTGTTTGTGAGGGGAAAGTATTAGAAGTGTTTTTTTTTTCTCATTGTGGTTAAAGACATGACTGATTTTTCCATAAGATTCATATTTTCCAGATCAAAACAGAAGGATTATCAAAGTATCAACAGCATCAAGAAAAGGTTCTGCTCAATTTACCTCAGCTAGAAGTGCTGCTAGATACTATCATTACTATGATTGAAAAAGTATTTGACATTTCCTTTACAGCAGTGTCATAGCTTTAGCTGTTACAGATCCAACAGACAAAGTCTGCAAATATACACTGAGGCTTAGTTCTGACTATCTCAAAGTCTTCATTTTAAGAGGGATTATGCAATGGTTTTTTAATGTGGGTTAATACATACTACTGCACAGAAAATAAATTTCAATATATGTGCAAAAGGCCTGCCTTAGTAATGTTTATGGCAGTATAAGAGCTATTTTAAAATGAGATTCAATGTCATAAGGAGGGGGGAGAAGGGAAAAAATGTTAATATGAACACCTCATGGCTAAAAAGGATAATATTATGAATAAATATTGTGAAATATTAATGATTCAAAAATCATGGGAACTTTTCACTTGGAAACAAATCTAATAAAGCTCCCAGCTCTCAATTTATGAAAAATCAGTGGGATTGGAATTTAAAGGTAGTGAAAACATATTAAGGATCAGTATTCCCTTCCTGCAACTTTTAAATATGCCTGTTTGAGGACTGCCTCCATCCTCAGTTTATGTGTGCAACACAATGTTTATTTTTTTCCCCTCAGGTCATCACTGAAATGGGGAATCTAATTTCACTGGAAGATGTTCTGAGACTTCCATGCAATACTATGAAATGGATATATGTATTATCATGGGGCTTCTACCATGTCTTCAAGGCAGACTTCTGACAGGTTTCTACTGCATATTCTACTCTTGCTTCAGGTTTGGAATTCCTAGGAATCTGCACACTTGATCACAGAAGACCCTTTGCCCTAAATTTTGTGTTTCTGAATTCAAGTAAATAATGGTAAAGGAGACTAAAATTGAAAGTAATTTAATTCAATACAACAGCAGAATATATAGGCTGTCAAATTTCTCTGTCACTATTGCAATATTTTACTGAAGCTGAACCACGTGCATTTGAGACACAGATTTATGTCAATTAAAATCTATTCCAAAACAGGTGTGAGAAACACCAAAGGAAGATTAAATAAATGTGCAAGTAAGTTTCTAGGTGTTCATGTTGGCTCTCTCTCTCCCTTTCCTCTCTCTCCCTTTCTCTCTTTTTCTTTCGTTTTCTTTCTTGCTCTCACTCTCTTCTCTAGACCTGTGCTCATTGCTTAATTGCAACATCAAGCAGAAACTCAAGGAACTGGAAACTGGTGGGAAATAATGAATACAATCTTAAATATTTCTCTACTTTTATTCCTAGAAAATCAAGTTTACAATCAAAACTAGCTAAAAGATTTTTAACACAGTGAAAATGTCATGGGGCTCTAAAATGGGTCTGCAGATGTAGAGGGTATTAAGATTGCAGTGACCAACCAATTACTTTTGAAACACTATTTCTTTGGGTGAATTGCTCTGAGACTTGTGTTTTAATTGTGATGAAGTCTTTACCTTGAAATTTTTCAGCGAAAGTATTAGTAATATGACAGCATTAATATATAATACAGCAATAACTGGGTTAAACTATATTGGTGGGCTAGATATTGAATGAGTTCAGGAGTAATAGGTGCTGTTGTGTCTTGACAAGCAGTACTTGAATGATTTTTTTATCAAAGATATTTTAAATTTGCTTTCTGGCTTGATGTCTTCCATCCTTTTCTAAAGCTTTCATGTTTTGTGTGTTTAACTAAATGTACCTGACTGAAAACAGAAGCCTTGATGTTCCCTTAACAATCACTTATAGCCATTTATTAGGTTGAGTTGCAAGCAGCATAGGGTAATAAGATCAATAAAAGTGCAAGGTGAATTTATTTCTTAACAGCCATACACCTGTCTGAAAGGAAGAGTTGTGTCAACAGCCACTGCTGTAAGTCATGTGCTCAGCTCAACAATGTTCTCAGTTGTGCCTTGAACAGTGTGTACTTTCTAGCAGCAATTGGGGCAGTTCTTCAGCAAGAGAATGTCAAATCATTCAAAAGACCTATTATCTCTCTAACAGGATGTATGGACCTGTGAAAAGACCTGCTAAAAATTGTGCTTATCCTGTTGTGTGTGTTTCCCCAATTATCACAATGTTAGAGAGGAAGGAAACAAAGCTGTGGTTTTCAATTGAAGCTGAAATGTTCAATATCGCCTCTCTCTGTTAGTGCAGTTTTCTTCCTCAATAAGTAATTGAGTGGGCAGATATGAATGTAGCATAGATAAAACAAAAGACTCTGGTTTAAAAGAAACTCAAATTTAAAATTATATCAACTTTAAAATCATATTGTAATTTCAGCAATGGTCTAGGTGATGAGGACTCGAGCTGAGTGTGTGTGTGTGGCAGTCACTTTGAAGGCTCTGGTACCTCATCTGTACTCCTTTTAGTATCCAAGCTAGGATGGTTAAAGTTAGCTTGGAATTGCATGTAATAAAGATTTGCATCTTTGGAACATAACCCAAATATTAACTTCAACTTTTGGTATTCAGTTTTCAGTGTGGGAGAAACAGACTACATAGAAGTTCTGTTTTTCTCCAAGAAACTGTCAAGAATTCAAAATACTCAAACCAGATGCTTTTTTTAAAACTCTGTAAAACAATGTCCTGTTAGGTGATGATCTTTAAAATTTTATCTGCCTTTTTTTTTTTTTTTTTTGCTTAGGGCACTAATATTTTTCAGTGGTGAAACTTATACTGCTCAGTATATATGTATTTACAGGGCTACAAATAATGAGAAGATACAGAGATTAAAAAAAATACTTCTACATGTCACAGCTAGGAAGCATCTTTGAAAACTTAGCAAGAAGTGTGCATTTTTCATCCTATGGAGCCTTTTATAGATTCTAGCACAATAAATGAGCAAGGTTATGCAGTCACAAACAGAAGTGAAAAAAAATTTTAGATAACAAGCATAAGAGTTTGGATGCAATAGATACATTTTGAAAGGTAAAATTTTGACATATAGCAACAATATTCAATAGTTTCTTGAGCATTATAAAATTTGAAAGTACTAGCTAAGTCATTAGCAATAGCTTAAAATGTCACAGTGTTTATCACCAGTAGCCTATTAAAGAATATTGCAACTAATACAGCTCTTTCATAGCTGACTGCTTTAGAAACTTGTATTTGATTTTGCATAGTAATATAACCTGTTTTACTCTTCTTCCCCATATTTGTCATACAGGTTCTTAACCAAAACTGCAGTAATTTTCATAGGTTCAGATTCCTCCCAGTGGTGAAACTTTTGCAGTGCCTATTCAAACTGAGACACTTATCTCTGCTTGTAAGGTATTTTCAGACTGCATTTAAGCATCTACCTAAATATCAATATCATTACGTGATTGAAAATAATGAAAAGATCCCTTTAAAATTCTTGTGATTATCTCTAAATTATGCAGATGTAATAAAAGACTTAAGGCAGATTATATCTTTATTTGTTTAGCTAGAACTCACAATTGTTAATTGCAGAGCTCTGTTGCTATAGTTACAATTAAATTAGACAGAAAGCACCCTGTCAAAGACCAATTTACTGCAATCCTGGCTGTTGTAATTCTGCACTTAAAAACCAACACTGAATTTTGAAGTTATGACATCCTAGAGAAAAATATCGAGTCTTTAGTCCTCTAAATGTTTAAGAAATGGAACAATTTTTGAGGGACTGAGTATAAAAATATTCTTATGGTCCAAACAAAAGGAAAAGTAATACTTTGTCCTCTGCCTTCTCAATTTGAACAAGTAGTTACTGAGGTTCAGACTTCTAATTATGCTTCAGAATTGGAGGTAAATTCAGGTTCGTTTTGATCCTGTTTAAGTCATGTCACTAAGCCTTGGCTTCAGAAGCACTGCAGACTGTCTGGGCAGGACTTCCAACTGTGTTTAAAAATGACATGTAGTAGTGCTGGCCAAAAATCTCAGTTTCTGTCTCCTTAGAACTTGATAGTCTTGTGTTTTATGTGACAAATGTTGTGCTTTTGTCCCTCAATGATCTGAAGAGCATCTAGATGTGCTGTCAGTGGAGTACAACTCAGTTGAGTCCAAAGCTCCCAATTATTTGATTCTGTATCACGTTACAGCCTTCCAGTGTATTTTGTGACCAGGAGAGAATGTTGGCAGGGTGAGTAAAATGCTGAAAATTAATAAGCTCTAACTCACAAGCCTCATTATGAGGTTTTGGTTTTGATATTTTTTTTTTTTTTAGGTATCATTGGAAAGAATAAACAGTACCATTGAGAACAAGTCAGTTGTTTGTCATCACAAACAGTCACATGCCTTTCTTTTCTTTCCTTTCATGTAGCACAATTTAAAGTTTTCTTCCCTCCTTTCAGAGGAGAGCATCAGCCTGCTGCTTTCATCCTCCTCACTTTTCAGCCCCCTGACCTACACCTTGTGTGATAGTCCCACTTCATTTTCTCATTCTTTTCCCCATTTACCTGGTGCCCTCCTGCATTCACCTTGCCAAGAGTGACATTGCCTGTCTTGCTTTGCTTCTCTTTCTTCAGCACTTGTTACCTATGGCATTTTTAGAGCAGGCACTGTGAAAGGAACAGCCTGGGGAAGGACTAAAGGAGTTATCTGGCTCTCAGAAATGGCCAGGTTCTTTTTGTTGAAAGAATCATCTGAAGTTGTTTACAATCGGAATACTGAGAAAAAATACAGCTTTCATTAAGTTTGAATATGTTCCAAAAAATTTCAAAACTGGGGTAAAAAAGCTGTATCTACAAATACCAGCAGCCTCTATTAACGACTTAGGATGAATGTTTCAACATTTTGTCTCTGAAGCACAAAAAGTGGCCAGGAACTTTTGATTGCAAAGCACTGGAAGATTTCAAGCAATGTCTTTTTTCAGCACTAGCTTCTTGTTGATATATTTGAATGGAAAAAGATTTATGCAAAAGTCATGATATTCTTTCAGGAGAAAGATATCTGACTATAAACACTGCTGTCAGGCTGCTTGAATACTTACAAAACTTTCTGAAGTAGGGCAATAATAATGAAAAGTAGCCAAGTACAGCTTGTGCAGATCAAGATTATAGAAATTCTTTGTTTGTTTAGTTCATTTCTGCACAGAATTGTAGATTCTCTAAAAAGATAGCTATGTAAGTAAGAATAAGAAGAAAACCTAGAACAACAAACAAGGGATTTTGAATATTTGCATTTATTGTGAGAACAGCTAAGCTGTACTAAACAAAAGAAGGGAAAGAAGTCAGGTAAATGCTAATTATTTTTATAGGCTTTTTTATGACCCAGAAGTGCTGAGGAATATTAAATTGGTTGAGACTGATGATTGCTTTTTTAATGACATTTCACAAAATATAAAAAGGATAATCATGTTGGTTTTCATACCTAAAAGAACCAAACACAAAATATTTAAAAAAAAACCTGAAGTGTGATGGCTGGGTTTAAAAATCAAACTATGTACTAAACATGTGGAAAAAGCAGAAAGGAAAGACAGTGAAATTATTTGCTCTATTAAAAGTTAAAAATGAAAGGAAGAGAATGAAAAAATTGGAATGAAAAAATAATAGAAATAGCAAGGCAACCTAAATTTTCCCTTGTTCCTTGATCTGGAAACCTCCCCAGCTTTACAGATAAAATTTCATTTGTGATACTGAAGCAGTGCAGTCGTGTATCACTTTTTATTCTTCTCCACTGTTATCTGATGATGTCTACTTGTCAGATTTCTGTTGTGCATTATTTTTTCTTTCATAATTTTTTTCTGATTTCTGCTTATGGTTTCTTTATATACATAAAAATGATTATATATATCTTTCTAGATATGATATATGTATTTCTGTTATATGTTATATATATTTCTGTTATATGCATATTCTGTTATATCAATTTATTTTCTAAATGCACAATATTTCTATACATACTCCACATACCGACCACATATATTTTTCCATAGACAATTTCTCTGTATTTGAAGATGTAAATGTAATATTATATATGGAAATTAAATGTAATTGTGTATATAGATATGATTCTTCTATGAATGCTACATACACAGATATTTTGGCTGTAATTTGCAGTCATTTAATCATTTATATTTTACCTTAATCTGGCACTCTTGCCCTTGATCTGGGACCTTTCCTGGGCCACCATTCCCAATGAGTTACAATAAAACTGATATTTGGCTAAATTGTAGTAGAATTTTCTTAGCCAAATAGACATTGTGATGCTCCTATAGATATCAAGTATGTAATGGTTATTGCATATTAATGCATGTAATGGTTGTTGTTATAGGCAAATTAAAATTCATCATGTGCATTTGCACAACTGTGATTTGCTTCTCTCTTATTTGTAACTCCTTGGTCAAGTGATGGAAAATATGTTTCATTCAGAAACTGATAAATAATTTATTGGTTTAAATCTGGACAGGAGAGTGCCAAATTGACACAGGTATTTTAAAAATGTCTGGATTTATATGCAGTAATATTTTTTTTGTAATTCTACAAGCTTAGTGATCCCTAGGACATATTTGAGAACAATGAAGTTTCAAGGCCAGAAAGCAGTGTGAGCTTAGAGGTGACAGATCAATAATTTATTTATGGACTAATTGGAGGCAGAAGCCAGGGTCCCTGCTGCAGAAGGGCAGTGTGAAGGGAAGCAGGCACTAATGGCCTTTGCCACCTGCCCTGCAGAGCCAGTACTGTGCCTGTCAATCAGCTCTCCACGTGGAGCTGCCCAAATAAAGTCACCCTGCTAAATTTCTTCTGGGGGTTTTAGAAAACCTGCAGCGAGCTTCTCTTCTTGAATGACAGAAATAAAAACAGGACTCAGGGCACGAGCAGAAAGCAAACTGTATCTCTTGGCTTTTCTAGCTGCTTCTTCCATTGACCTTTTGGGGAAACCTTTAGCAAACTAACGTTTTTAGAAGTCTTAACTCCTATGAAAGGAGAAGAGAATAGCAATTGGTTTTGTTATAGAAACAATTTAAGTAGTTACACACAAAACTTGCTTATGGAGGTTTAGCCATGTGATGGATTAATAACAAAATCCCCACCTAGAGAAATAAACTCAAATTGTCAATAGAAATAGGATATTACACCTTTTAAAAAGCCTTCACACATCACACTTTTTAAGGCGGTTAACATTTAAAAATAACAAAAGAATAATCCTTGCTATTGTACAATTATTCTATTTATTTTAAGTAAGCATATTAGAAATATAATTTTCTCTTACAGGCCTGAACTGAAATTGAGGAGGTTTATTCAAAGGGTTCCCCATTCTGTGAAGTAATTTTGTCTTAGAAGATGACATGATTTAACGCCAGTCTTGCCCCAGTGGGTCTCTTTGATATTTATTCTATTCATGGGAAAACTGTGAACTCAATATATTGATTTTTTTATTTGAAAAATCAAAGTCATTTCTCACATTGGAGTTTGAGTGGGGTCTTTTAGCCTGTGCTTTAACTAACAACAAAGGGACCCTGACAAAATTTTTGTAATATATATGTACCACAATGCACACTGTTTATATGAATTCATTTTGGAGTACAGTCTTACACGTCCCAGTTAGAAGCACTAGGCAGTGTATTTGGTGTAGGCAGTGAGGTTCCCTTGATTTTGAGGGAAGCTCACTGGAAAAGAAAAGGACACCAGATATTTATGGAATGTTCATTACCATACAAACCTTATCTCTAGCTGACTCTATTTTTATTACTCCTGAAAGGCTGAACCACACAAATAAACAATGAAAACAACAATGATTTTTAAAAATTTCTCTTACATCTAGAAACCAGGCTGGACCCACAGGGATAGTGTCCATCCATCTTCTATTTCTTATTAATCTTATTTCTGTTTTACTCATTATCATATTCCATTAAAAATATGGTATATTTTAATTGTCATTTAGTAATGTGCCAGCATCTGGCATGAGGCCTTTATTTTTATTATTATTTTTTCTTTGTCACCAAGGGAATATAAAATGAAGTGCCTTGTTTTGGTAGAGCTTTTTTATTTACTGTTTTCCTTTGGCAGATGGGATTTATGTATCTATAGTCTGCATGGCATGTGAGGTGGCAATTCAAGGGAGCAAGCCTTGCACTTGGAATGAGGTCTGTACTGTCTCAGCCGTAATAGGGGAATGCATTCTGTTGTCTTGGCCCTATCCTTTCAGTAGATAAATTGAGAAATTCTATATTTTCTGCTTGAAAGTACTGTTATATATGAAGAGTGCAGTTATTAGTCATACCCTCGTAAGATTTTTAGCATATTTGTTTTCCTCTTTCTGCTCAGGATTATGAAAAAGTAAGCCTTAGCTGATATTTTCTGGTACATACATCATCAATATTCTGAAATGAAGAACAAAACATGCCAAATGAATTTTTTTTTTTACGGTGAAAAGAACTTTTTTACCTTAACTTGGAATCTCACTATGGGTAACTAACACATGTGAAATACTTATGAACAAATTCTGCCATATATATGTTTACATTGTAAATTTACTTTGAGTAAGGCATACAGTTAATTAACTTCTAAAGGTCAAAGGGAGCAGAATGGTGCTATCCATGTAATTGCAGAAATGCATTCAATCTGTATGAAATACAGATATGTATTTCTTGCTGCTTGAGGAGTCCTTAGGTATTACACACCAGACCTAAGAAAAGTTAAGTTTCTGCAGTTGTCTAAATGCAGTATTTCGTGTATTGCCTCTTGCTCCTTTGGATTTTCCTGGTTTAGGCTTCTCTTTGGATGATACAGCCCACAGGATTAGGGTGATAGAAAAAAGCTGAAATGTGGTCTGGTGCTCCAGGTTTCACCTCTAATATGTTCTGATTTTCTAATGTGATACAGTATTTCAGGGAAGGTGCTTCCAGAGAGAGGTTATGATTTTGCATGAACAGTGCCCACATGATTTGGAACTGTAAAAAAACCCAAAAGTAGTCTGCAAATATAGGTGGTCTTGAACAATTATTAACTTTAATAGTGTCCTGGTAGTTGCTTACTGATAATATGTATTTGTGACTGTACAAGACAACTGAAATAATTATAAAATCACATTTGTTTTGCAGCATGTCCTGGTAGGTATTTTCAGCTCTTTAAGCGCTTGTCATATCATAGACAACTTACATGTGTAATCTAATTCCATTTCAAATAGTAGTAGTTTTATTTGGGGTTATAGTTACTTCTTTTTATAGGAATTTGGAGGTTTTATAATAAAGAGGAAAAGGAGAAACTTAATTTTCACAGCAAATGTATAAATTAATATACTTTATATGAACCTGAAAAGTCTTTCTACCTAAAATTTTCCATTTTTCTCTTTCTATATACCTTTATTTATGGGGGGCTTTTTTTCCTTCCATTTGCTATATCAATGAAAATAAAGGTTTAAAGAATATATAAAGTATTATTTACCAAACTACGCTATGCGTTTAAGCAGCATTAGGTACCCAGATTGCTTCTACCAGATTCAGATATTTCAATCTGTGATTTAAGGTATATCTTCTGCAATTTTGACCTTGAACAATAGTAAAAAATAAATTCAGTGTAAACAGAAATCTTCCCCAGGTGGATTATGCAGAATTGCCAAAGGGATGTGGCTGCAAAAGCCAACATTCCTGCAGGTAATTTTTGAGAGATATATAGACCATAAAATATTTGCTACATCATTTACTTTTAACAGCAGAATCAAAGAGGGTAGGACTGGATAGGCCTTTTAACTCACAGAACCCTGCCCCTTTTCCTGCTGCGAATCTATTAGAAATGTATTATAAATTATTATTATAAGTTCATTGGCTGTATTTTTTGAGACCAGAGATTCTGAGTCACAGTACATTTTCCTTTGGTGACAAGTAAGCAGCTTGGTGGCATTTCAAAGATGAAATGCTCTAATGAAACACCCTGGAAACTGATGAGGAGACTTATACAACAACCCTTCTTCCTCCAAGCACATCAGAAATTGCACTGTGCTTTGGGGAGTTAAGTAGGCTTTGATGCATGGGAAACTGCATGAAGTCGGCTGGATCCCACCACATTATATAGGTAACATTTCTGTTTGTAAGATAAGATATATGAAAATACTGTGGAAAACCTTTATTTTCTCTGATTGCTGAAAAGTAAGTTTTGTAATGTGAAGCTGAACTTTTCTAACATATGCTGGTGTCTGTGTAATGGTGTAGCGAATTAAAATGCAAAGGATTTTGTTATCCCCAAGGCATCTTGCTTGCAGAGGTTAAAGCAGGCACTAAGTTCAACAGTTTATGAAACAAAGTTTCTTGGCAGTGCTTTAGAGGCCTGTGCCAGAATGGTGTGATGAAATAGAATACAAATTTAAGTGACATATCACTGTTTTATTATGTTTATGTTAATGTTTATTTTCACCAAACAATTCTCCAGAACCTGATGTTCACCCCACGTTTCCGTTACCATTGTTAGCTAGCATGTGTCTGGAATAGATGGGGGTCTTGTTTGGAGCTGCTTTTTTACCCTCCTTTATGAAGAAAAGTGTGCCTGACATCAAAGCCTTTTGTGGAATGAAGTTTTCTGGTAAGTTCAACTTTCTAATCAATGTTTCACATGTCCATGATTGGTATCAATAATTACTATAATAGCCTAAGAGAGCCTGCTAATGGTGCTACAGAGATACAGAGCAGAGCCCTATGAAAGGGAACAACTGTAGCTTTGCCATTTCTTGTGTCAAAGAAGAATACACTATAGGAATTGAGGAGTGGAAATCTTTTATATTAGTATTTTAAAATTGAAGAATGGAAAGAACTACACCTGTTTAAATGTAAATTATTGTACTTTTTGAAATCTTTTGTCATGGGTGAAAATTTCCAGAGAAAACTGAATCTTCAAAGCTTGCTGTCTTGGAGATTTATCACGCTTCTTAAGGGGAAGAGAAATAATAATTTGTAGAGCGGAAAAAGTTAAGACTGCTTACACATGCACATAGTTGTATTAAGGCTCAAATTGCATTCTGTGCTTTCAAGGTGATTTGGACTGCAGGTTATTATGTTCAGTTTAGCTGTTACTGGTAGAACAATTATATGTTAGGTTTGATGTTTATACTTGCTTTTAAAGGATTAAATTAAAGCTGCAGTTGAAAGGATGAAAGACACCTGGCTTCTCCCCCACATTTAATTAATTAAAATTGAACTTTGAGGTTAAAACTTATTAATAAAATGTAAAATTTAAAATTATGCTACCCTGAAAAAAACAAATGTGCTGTGCCAAGAAGTCCATTAGTTGAGTTTATTATTTTCTCCTGAAATCCTTGGTGTTCAAAGGACATTCAGTCAGAAGCAAATCTGGACAGAGGACTTTGACTTACGATGTAGTAAGAGCTGTAGTTTCCAGCTGTGTAGCCCCTTTCTGTTTTCACATAATTTGATTACATTTCCCTCAGTGTTTTTATGCGATATTAAAGATGAGAGGAAGAAATAAGCAAAGACACATTCCTGAGTCTTTAGAAAACAATAGAATATCCCAGTTTTTATTTTGATCTATGCCAGTCTTCTTTCACGACAGTCACACATCAAGTGCTCCAAGATTGAGTACATCAGAACACACAGCAGCATTCATGTCCAATGAATCTAAGTACACAGCACTGAGAAAAAGAGGTGGTTTCCTCAGGCTAATAATTTAAAATTTGAGCTGCTGTTTTCTCAGAGTGGTGGATTTTCAAATTGTTTCTTCTATAGCTTCCGAACAATTTTTGCAGACAAAAGATAAAATATAGGAAGTATCCAGGATACTGGAGCAAACTTGATAACCCATTTTAAAATATTGCTCTACGTCCATTTAGCTTTTAATTTTCTCCTTCACAATGTGTGATACTTCATCTACAGTCATTGCAAACCCATTTTTGTTTTATATATTATAGGCTTTTCTTTTATAAGTTAAATTAAATTGAATTTATTGTACTTTCAACCATGTTCTTGAATTAAATCTTTTTGGAATGGCTAAAAATACCAGGTGTTGTTTTTCTACCTAATCATCTAATAATGTCCATCTTTAAATTTAGTCTCTTGTATGTTCCTATCCTAAAAAACTGGAACCAAACTAGCTCAGTCTTTATCTCTGGTACAAAATACTGTTTTTTCTTTTTACTATGCCATTTATCATTATTTTTGCCTGACTGGAGTGCAGGCCATCTGAAATCATACTTCTTATTATATGGCTATTAATACTTAAAATCTTTTTTTTCAAGGACCCTGTCAGAAGGAATTTCAAGGTCCCAAGGGGTTGTATCTGCCTGTTTCTTTTTGTGCATCTTGTCTTAGGGTTCTGCAAAAAGAATGCCTGTATTTATAGAATGCCTGCTCAATGAAGCTGCTTTATGTCTATTGCCTGATATTTTCACATTTTGCTGTGTGACTCTTGTTCATTTTCTTAGTATGAAGCAAATAACTTTTTCTAAATTTGAAGCTCTTTAAATTCCTGTTAGACCATTTTGCAAACACCTAGAGAAAATGCTCTGCACATTTGTCTGGAATGTGATGTCACATTGATTCTGCTTAACTGATTCACTACTGTTATATTTTAACTTTGGAACCATATTTTTCTCCCACAAAATTTTTAAAATTTATTAAAGATTTTTTAACATTTATTTCTTTGTCTAACAAGCTTTGATCTGTTCTATTTCAATCTTTTATTTGTATTACTTCAAAAGGTAATTTCATGATATCAAGTCTACTTATGGACAGAACTGTGTGATGCTTAGCTGCCTGACGAGGTTATGCCACAATATATGGAAATTTGATTTATTGGTGCTGTAAGGCTTGTTTTGCTCTGATAAGCAAAACTTTTGCTACATCTGCAGAGTTACTAGGGCAGGCTTTCTTTATCATCCCAGCAACAGTCTTAGTCCTGGAGAGGAGGTGTTGGCTTTTCTTGCAGATTAGCAGCTGTGTTTTGACCCAGGATATTTTTATCCTATGTTCACTAGTCAGAGAAAAAGTGTGTTTGTGTAAAAGATTTAAGCAGGGGTCAGTATATACTTAGTGATTGTTTGACCCCTGTTGCCTTTGAATGACTTTCTTTAAAGCTGTTAACCAAAAGCTTTTCATATTTCAAGTCTGGTTTGATGTTGGTAATAGTCACTGCAGAATCCAGTGACCTAACTCAATGATTTTATGTCCCCTATTAACTCACTTCAAAAAACCATTGAAAAACTTCAGTGGGTTTTTGTTTTGTGGTGTTTTTGTTGTTGTTGTTTTTGGTGGGTTTTTTTTTGTTTTGTTTTTTGGTTTTGTTTTTTCAAAAAAAAGGGTTGCAATCTGTGCTCTCAAAGCTAATAAAACTGAAATAGCTGGTACAGGGATTTTATCCAAGTCATGACAGCTGAAAACTGATGAGGGCCTTCTGATTACATGTTTACCAAACCATGCCACTTAAATGCAGAAGTACCAAAAGGATCCTGACTGTGCTGGGGCTTTTACACCACTGAAAGCCTAATTCAGAACTCATTAAGCCAAGAGAATTATATACTGATTTTGGTAACCTGTAGTAAACTTCATTAGCAAAAAACTTGCTCTGCAGCATTTAAGGGAACAGAACTTTAAACTGTATATAACACAATTGAAAGAGAGTGCAAGACAATTGAAAAAGTGTTCAAAAGAAAGCAGAAAAGAGAGGATGAAGTTTCAAAATGATGTGTAAATCCATGGCTTGGATGAGAGGGAGAAGTACAGCTTCGTGTGCCAGAAGCTGCGGAGGAAGAGTTGTTTGCACCAACAGGGACCAGATTGTGTGCACATACTGCTTCAGGAAATCAGGCACCAAGGAGCCCTCAAAGACCATTCTCTACAGGAACAAGCCTTCTTTTGCAGCCCAACGGCTCTTGAGCTATCAGACTTTTAATTTAAGACTCAGTTATTAGGAGCAATGTTAGTTTTATGTAATTTTGTCAGGTTTTAAACTGTATCATTATTTCAGAAGCAGTGCCTGAAGGGCATATTATTTCTTAAAAAGAAAAACAAAACAACTTCTCATCTGCTCACCTAGGTAAGACGAATCAACAGTTAGTGTGTTTTTATTTGCTGAGATAATTTGTGAACATTTATTTCTGCTGAGGTTTCAAAGTCAATTTTATTCCAATGTGTTTATAGCTGACACATTTTCTAAGTCACAGGATCATGTTTTCTCCTTTTTGCAGTTTAATTTTTTTTTGTTTTTGTTGTTGACACTTCTTCCACCAGCTCCTTTTATGTACTACTGAGTAATCTGCAACCATTTTGGGGGAACTGACTCGCACCAAGATTATGGGCTGTGAGCAGGGGTGTAAAAATTGAAGCTTAAAGCTGGAATAATTCAGGCAATTGCAGCTGCATGCAGATGAGCAGGCACGGCCTATGAAAATGTAAGAAAAAAAGAGGTTGTGCGGAGACAAGTAAGTAATCAAAAGCCTGCCGGTTCCATTCTGATATGACAAGTACTAAAAGTTCACCACTGGGGCAGAGCTGAATTTTATGTGTCGCTTCGAGGCATCACAAAGTTTCACAGTCGGGACAACTTGACTCGTGCCTTGTTATTTTAGATGTCAGCGGGTTTAGTTGTTTCTCCATTGGTTATGGCAGTGTAGCGAGAAAAGTTCATACCCTTCTGCAGTCTCTAGTCATACTTCAAGGGATAGTTTCTACTGACAGCAGAAGTTTGCTCTTTTGTCAGCTGTTTTAAGAACTGGGAAAGTCTGCGCTCTTGCACTGAAACATTCTGTTTTATTTTTTAAAAGAAAAGGATTAAACAGGGTCATAGGTAGGTTTGTTTTTTTCCTTCTTTTAGTTTTGCCTTTACATAGTAAAAATGTGCAAAGAATAGATCAATTGAGCATCTTTCAAAGTACAGTGGCTCAGTAATTAAAATGTGATGCTGGCTTGTAAAGCATATTTTGATTACCACTGTCTAAACTAGATTGGTGGCAAAGTCAGCTTTTTTCCCTTGTTTCCCAATTCTTCCTTTATATCAAGAGCTCCCAAGATGACCTCGTTGCATGTAAACAGTGTGAGGTGCTCTGATGTTACATAACCAAGAATACAATACTGTATATGTCAGCTGTATCTATATATATCAACTCCTTAGAAATTCATCCAGGCATGTTCATTATGCATGTGTAGACAGTAATACAGGCTTTTTAAATAGGAAAAAAAAAAACTTGTTTCTCATAAGGCGATGACTAAGAATGAGAAATGCTTCAAAGTGATATTTTAGTGTTGGCATCTGCAGTATAAAAAGGGTCTGTAAAGGTGATAAAGTATATGGTTCTGAAAAAACACTCCTATGATGGGGTACAGAAGGGAAATCCAGCTAATTTTGAGTAAAAAGTCGAATAGAAAATATGCTTTAAGACAACTTAAAGAAAAAAATACTACAGATCATTAGCAATAATAACTGTTAGGAATGGAAATGTCCAGAACAACTGGATATGGTGTGTTTAAGAGTTTTAAATGCCTCTTTGTTCATTATCAGATTCTACTAAACTGCATCCCGTTGAAGTAACACTTACCAAAAAAGGCAGACCTCTATCTCTAAGTGCTGCAATTGTACATCTGTCTCATGGTTTACCATCAAAGCCTGAGAATGTGCAAAAGCATTTCTTGGAGCTGTTCTAGAGCTGACCAAGTCACTTATTGTCCTATTTCAAAACTTTGTGCTACATTGCACTATATGTAAGCAGCATTTTCTCTGTGGACTAAATAGATGAGATCTAGTTAGCAGTAGATTAAAAACTGATGACTAAAATAATTAAGAATACTGGGTGCATGTTAAATACCAATTTGAATTAAATTTGAGTGAAAAAATATGCATGTCAGTAATTGAGAATTGTCTAAATTTGTTTAAAAATAAAGAACCTAGAAACCAATGATAGAGGGGTGAAAAAAAAGTTTTAGAAATTATGTTCTCTGATTATTTTTCACCATGTTCTAACATAAACTATTAGACTAATACAGAAGAACCTGGAATACACGCTCAACAGAAAAAACAGGACAGATTTTTTGAGATTTCTTTTAAAGTACTGAATCCTGGGGAAATATATTTACAGATTTTAATGAAGTACAGTTATATTTTCCAGATGTTTTATTGAAATACATTTAGATGTAAAATAAATCAGTAGGCTGTGGAATGAAATCAAGGTCTATAAAGCAAAAAAGAGAAAATTAGTTTCTCCAACAGCATAGTTTCTAATGGTCTTTTCTTTTTAAATTATAAATCCACCAAATTTAAATATTTATGACCTTCATATCTAAAATAATTCCCTAGCCTTGCCTGTCATCTTGCAGAACTCTGTGATAAAGACAGATACTCTTTGGCTTTATTACCCTCTTGATTATTTGTCCTCGATAGATGACAAAATAAGAAATTACAACATGGATGAAAGCCAGTTGTATGTTCCATATTACATGTGTTATATGTTACAGTAGTAAAATGGGGATCCAAAGCCTGATGGCTGCAGTTTGAAATGATTTAAAAAACAATAGTTAAACTTTAAAAACCTCCTTTTAGATAAGAAAAAATATCTACCCCCCCCCCCCCCCCCGTGGTTTTCTTAGCTACAGTTATCACAATTTATGAGTGCTACAAAAACTAGGTCAAATTGTGCTTACCTATTATTGCTGTCTCTGAGACCATCTACAAAGTTAGTTGAGAGATCTGAATTATGTAATTTCCTTATGTTTATTTTATAACTAAGATTTCTACTCTATTCTGGTATTTGACTTGTACTTTGGTGCTTTTTTCATCTTTATTTTCTAGGCATTTAGCCCTTTACCTTGTTAGAAAGGGCCAAATTGAGTGGATGTGGTCATTCCCAGTACATCCAACTTGAAAAATAGATTGAGCATACAGTGAGGTTCTGGGGTAGGACTCAAGATTAGTTCTCTTTCCAAGTCAAGGTTGCAAAGTGTTTACAGTGTTATTTCAAGTTGTGCTGTAATGCATGGTCCACTTACTTCTTGATTGAAAATGTCAGATTCAATCCTAATTACTGTTCTTTCTACTCTTGGAGCCATCCAAAGAGGAAAATACTAGAAATAGTGGGATCCAGCTGGGTCCCTTCTCTCATTCATGCCAGCAATGCTGCTGCAGGTCAAGCAATAGGCTGAATAGGTTGTATTCTTTCAGAACATACTGTCCATTCATAATTAGAGAGATTGCTTTTTTGGTATTATTTTAACATCTTTGGAAATGTAATGATTGCAGTAGTAGATTAAGAAGAAAGAAAAGATGGGACAAGTGTCTCAGTGGTTCATGGTGAGATTTTAAGGCATGCTGTTGAGAGAAATATGAATAACAGCTCGTTGTGGTGATAAAGAAGCAGAATGCACTAAATATGACAGGTCAGGCTCAAGGCTGTGGGGCTGTGCAATATTAGCAGTCTGGCATTTCTTTTAACCTTAGTTCTTAGTACAACTGCATTGGTTACTTTTGCCTTTGTTTAATTCTTTTTACAGCAGATCCTGTTGGTAAGCCTGAAGCTTTTGTGTTTGCTTTTGCATTTTTACTTAATTGGTGTCTGTCTTCAACATATGCTGTCACATTTAAAATGCATATCTTTGACTTTAAAAAGTCAAATGAAAGAAAACTCCAATGACTTACCCACTGTAGAGATACAGAGAGAATTCTATGTATTTCAAGTGTTATACCATAGACAACTCATCATATTTGACTTTTTTCCTATTATTTGAATTCAGAAATCATGTACAAAAAAAAGCTGTTATCCTTTCTTATTGGAAAAGCTTTTTAACCTTTTACAAGGAGTACAGCTTTATTTCCAAGCTTAATTTGGGTTTAAATAGGAACAGTTCTCTGTGGTTTTGATTTTTTTCCTGCTGTCAAGTAATTTTCTAAAGAACCCGATAGGTACATGTTGAACATTCAGATCTGAAGATTTGTGCAGCTATTTTTAAGAGAACTTTATCTTTATTTTCTTTAGATCTAATTGGCAAAAGCTTGGATTTTGGCTTATGAAACCTTGGAGATTTGAGTAACAGCATTAAAAAGGCATCCAGCATGAAAATGCAAATGCTTATTCCCTTGAAACATAACATAACATTCCCTGGAAAGATAACATTTTAATTTTCTTTTAAAATCTTGTCCTTCTAGACATAAAATAATAAATGGAAAATTATTTTCCTCCTTCACTTATGAAGTTATGTCCCTCACAATAACAGAATTTTTTATTGTAGGATTGCAAATCAGAAGGGAAAAACATCTGACAGTAATCAATTATGTCTTCATCTTGGTATTGTTGGTTTCAAATTTTCTCATGCATGGAAAAATAAATACGAACACCCTGAGATCAAACAAACATCATGAGTTTTATCAATTTCACAAGAAATGAGGAGAGACAATAATCCTAGAGAAAGATATTTTGACCACAGTAATGAAAAATACGCTTATCTGAAATGAACTTAAATGTCTTGTGGTTCTAATCAGTTACTTTTCCAGTATAGATGTTTTCAGAAGAGTATGGGTGTGTCCAATACATTGATTTTCTAGTCTTTCCAGGGTTTATAGAACAGATAAATATTCTCCTAGCATTTTATACTCAGTTATTTTCTCTGGCATCCACAGTGTGGTTAGAAAAGGCTTATTTGCTTTAGAAGGTGCATGATATTTTACAATGATTAGTTCTTTTCCAGGTGAATGTGCTGAATGCAAAAACAAGCATTCACATCTGTGATTGTTTATCAATGTTAAACAGGAGATTTTTATTGTATAGGGAGTCATAACATTCTCTTTAATTGGCAGGAAGGACAAATTTGATTAAAGTGACCATCTCTGATTTCCTGTACTTCTATCAGCCCAGAAGGTCTCCTGAGAAGTGGGTATGTCTCCTGTCTGGTCTGTGTTTTCTCCTACCATAATTTATCACCCAGATGAGAGTACGGTGTAAAAACCAGAAATGTGCAGGTAGCAGCAACACCACAGCAGCCCTGCACACTCACTTCTTTCTCATATTCACTGAATAAGAACAAGCTTTGAGACTAAACCATGTGCAATACATACTTAGAGTCTTCTACAGCCAAAGCCATGTCTGCTCTGCATTTGTTCATGCTCTAAATGAAGGAAAAGCAGTTGCAGCTTTTCTCTTAAAGCTGTGCCATGACCAAAGTTTGTCTCTTGCACTGACAGAAAAAGGTTTTATTTGGTGGAAACACTGGATTCAGACCTACAGTATATGTGTCTGATTGCAAAGTAGCTTTATTTTTAAGCTGAGCTCTAAGGAATATTTTCTTGGTTGATTTATGCCACAAATGCATTAGTTGAGACTTGACTCAGACTTCTAAAAGAGAAAATGTCAGAATAATAATGTGCAACTATTCTTAGTTAAAATATCCAGCACTTACAAATTAATTTTAAATTTCTTGATGCAAAAATCCTTCATCTACTTCTAATACCAAATATACAAAATTTAATAACCCAACAGCACATTCCTTGAATCAAAGATTGATAATATTTTAACGTGAAAGACTTTGGACTGGAATCAAAGAACATTAGTCACTTTGAAAACTTCATGTCAACTTATGAACAGGTAATTTAAATTTACATAAATATAAATGATGTATGCGCTTATAGACATATATTTATATTAAGAAGCATCATTTATGTTCTGTCACTGATAAGAAACAGATTCTCTAAGAGCTTACTTACCAGTAGTTCTTTGAGTAAATACATCAATACATCTTTGAGTAAATACATCAAGTTTCAAATTACTGATAAAACAAGAAATCTCAATCTCAGATGCATTCTAGTGCACTTGTTCTCATATTCATCTCCAAAACAGATTACAATTTTGAGTTAATTAATAACACAACATTGTGACAAGAAAGCATTTTTGAGCTGGTGTGTGTGGGAAAGCTGGTTTCCTTCTGGCCCTAAAACTTGCCCACCCTGGGGTGAGTTAGCAGTGACCTTAGTGTCTGGGGCTGGTAAGTGCACTCTGCTGAGGGCTTTCGAGCTCCGAGACACTGCAGCAGGTTTTGCCAGTATTCAGGATGCTGACACAGTGCCAGGGGAAGCTTTAGTACAAGAGTAAGAAAAGATGTGCTGGAGCTATACCAGGGAAGGTGGTAGCTATTGGTGGATTTCCATGAGAGTTAAGGTTGTCAGGTTAAGCATGTGGGTGTACAGACTTTTCTTCCTCAGCAGAGTTTTCTTGGCATGATTGTTTGGGTCACCAACTGGAACCCTGGAACTAGCTAAGGAGTGCAGATGGAGAGCTAAGGAGCTACCTGGGGCACCCCTGAGAGGTTTGGGAACTGTGTTGGGAGGGCTGGTGGCACTGCTGCCCTCAGGGAGGACTTGGCCTCACGTTCTGGGCAGCACAGACAATGTGTTGTCATCGCACAAATTGCCTGTGTTAAAAGTCTGCCTAATTGAAAATCTTTCCCACTGACATTTACTCCTTATGTTTGCTTGTATAAACTGGCCAGAGAGAACCCTCTGTAGGCTCACAACTCTGCACTTATCAGCTTGACATGGGGCTCACACCACAGGTGCTCTTCCTACAGAGGAAGTCAGCTGCAAAATACACCATTTGTTGCAAAGCAACACTTTTATTGAGACTTGTTCTTCTAAATAAAAAAAAGAAAGTTTATACTTTTCAGCCACCCAGGTAAACAACTGACTATAGAAATGAAACATCATAATTCAAAGGTTGCTAATGCTTTCCAAGCTGTTATGTCATTACCTGTCAAATTTAAAAGCAAAAAGAACTTTATAAGAGAAATACCTGCTAATGGATAGGAACTGCAGAAGGATCTTCTATTTCTGTATTTAACATTGTTTTAAGTCATTTTAGAGACCACTTGTACAGTTATGAACTTATGGGTAAATTCTATAGAAAACCAATTAATGGTGCCTAAACCAGAGCAGTTTTTTGGAATCCAGCTCATAAGGGACAGGAGATCATGTGAGATAATAAAGCAGGTCATACAGTGCATAAATGGCAGGAAAAACTCCATGGATTCTTGCCTTATATGTCAAACATTACTGGTGTTTGTAATTTTAGTTTTCCCATCCTTTCTTCTGACCTTCTACTTAATTTGTTTCTTGATTTTTTAAAGTCCTATGGTGTCTGTTGCTTGAAAGTTTTAGGTGTTAAATTATTAAAATAATAAGTGACTATAGCTGAAAATTCACACTAATTTTCTCAGGGAAATCGAAATTGCCTTTGAAACTGAAGTAGCACTTTTTGTAGGCAAGTATTTTTCATCTGATACTCATTCACACATATGCATATTTGTGTATATGTAAACTAGTCATATTTTTTTCGTCTGCATAATCCCACCCCCTACAATCAACTTTATTTTCTGAATATTAATACAAATTGCATAGCAACTTCATTTTCGTTATAAAATGCTATTCTGCAGCATGAGCAGTATCCAAATGGTGGTTTGATTCATATTCCCATTTCTTAACCTCTTGGAGAGAAAAACATAAAACTCGCACATGCTAAAAGGATTTTGTAACTTGCAGCTAAATGGCCACTGGAATTACTTTTTTCTTTTTCCTATTAAAAATGTAAGAAGCTCATAGGTCATTGTGTAACTGAAGGTCAGTGTGACTGAGTGATAGCTACAAGCTATTCTGCTGTACACTGCCACCATAAGAAGGCAAGTACCAATCTGTGTTAGGACTTTTCAAGGTCCATTTGTATTAATAGGTACTTCATACTCAAGCTGGAACCAGAGCAAAGAGCAAAGAATAGAGAGATAAGCATGTGTTGAAGAGGATGGTATCCTGCTTTTTAATAAGCAGTTTCTAAAATAATTCCTGAGCTGTTTATGAAATTGAATGTGTTTGGGAGCAGCAGGCATTGGCTGCTTTGCAAGGGGGGACAAGTTGGGAGTCGAAGGTGGCACTGAGGCAGATTGTCTTGCTTGAAATCTATCTATTTTTAATAGTTCTTCATAGTAGTAATGAATAAGAGTGACCTAACTGCAGGGGAGTTGTGAAGATTGTCTGAGAGAGATGCACATAAAATATTTTCTTGTGCAGTAATGTTTTCAGCTTTAGCCTTTTGCTTTTGGTGGTGGCAATTCATGCTACTAACACGAACAAGTTCCAGCAAGGCTTGTCACTGCAGAAATCACACACACCTGAAATTAGATGGGATTTCTGTTTGGGCATGTCATTTTTTACTTAAAAGGACACCCCATCAACCATAAGTCATAGATTGGTTTGGTTGGAAGGGACCTTAAAGGTCATCTAGCTCTGTTATCCCTACCATGGGATCCCTTCTGCTAGACCAGATTGCACAGAAGTGAGGCACATTGTTTATTTGTTTGTGGGTTTTGTGTGTTTTTCTTTTTATTTTTCATATGACTTTTACCAACATTTGAGAGAAGTAGAGAACTTCATTTTAATCATAAAGATCCTGCTCGTTATCTGTTACTGTATTAGTGCAATTTTAATCATCTTTGCTTGAAGGAATAAGGCTATTCTAATATCATCCTTTATTTCAATGTGCTAAAATGTGCTTGATGGACAAAGTCTGGTGGTTGAAAACATTCTTTAAGTGCCTATATATGCAAATGAAGTAATTAATATGAGATTGAATATTTATATGTCTTTTTGGTCTAGCTCTAGTGGACTTAAGGAAGATGAATGACTAAATATCTCATTGGTAAAATGCAACTGCTCCCTTTCAATTCTTTTTTTTTTTTTTTACCAATCACATTTTTTTCCAAAGGTTTCATCGTGTGGTTTGTTTGGGCTTTTTTTAAATGATGGTTGGTATTTTCCTATCCCTTCTCCATTGTTCCACCCCTTTCCTTGCCCTTCCCAGCCCTCACCTTGGGGGAGTGAGAGACTGGATATGCAACCAAATTTTTACCAAACCAGCTGATTTTTAGCTAACTTTTTTGACATACTTAATAAGATAATGTGGACATTTTTTTCCTATGATATTTCTGATCTAGATGATGATTTATTGTATTTTGCATCTTGTTAAAATATTTTACTAATTTTGAATGAAAATTAGTTTATAGACAACCAAGGGGCAGCTTCCTCAGGGTGGACATATGTCAAATACAAATTGGAGCAGAGTGAACATTTAGGAAAAGTACTGAAAAATCTTGGCTTTGCTACCTGGGATATTCCTAGAGACTGTTAGAAACTGCCTTCTATCTATCAGCCTACTCGGTATACATCATTTATTGGTATGTCTGCTTCTTTTTAAAAAGTGACCTCTAGTAGTTACAGATGCTTATTACGGTGTTGTTTGTCAGCAATCTTAAGACCCTCCAGAAATAGTGATGAAATGTTTGCTCCGATAAAGCTATTCTTTCAAATTACATAAAAACAAAATAATAACAAACCCACCCACCCAAGACAAAATAATAACACCACCCACCCAAGACAAAAACAAAAACCAAACAAAAACCAAACACCCCCCCCAAACCAAAACAGCAGCCCCATGCCCAAGCAGTAAAAATAGTATTCTTTTTAAAACCCTTCAGAGTAACAGATCATACATATACCACTTATCTTTCAAAAGGAATGGCAGAGGAATGATTCCTAAGAGAAATGCCTGAAGGAAAAAAAGCCTTTTTGTTTCAAACTAAAAAAATAGTACTTACAAAATTCAGTGTATCTGTCTATTCCCTAGTCAACAGTTGCCAACAGAACCACATACCCTGTAAGTAAATCAGGTTCAAGAATTCTCTGCAGTTAAGCACAAAAAAATTCCCCTCTAAATATGGATTTCCTAGCAAATATTTTCTGTTATTGGTAATATTGTTCTCATATGGGATCTCAGCTTTAGCATTTCTCTAGGGTGCAGCATTTTCACCAGGATACTGGTGTCATATAAAAATAAGTAATAGTGCTGCACAATAAATTCATAACTTTTCTACTACAGCACCAGAATTTTTTAGGAACTAGACTGTTAAAATAACCATCCTAGCTATACCACTAGGGAGATTTCCAATAATAATATTTTGCCTTCTGGTAATATTCTTAAGAATGTAAACTGTGTAAACTTGTATGTTTCTCTAAGCGGTTTCTTATTTTTCCCTTCTTTTTAATTTTTTTAAAATTTCTTTTTTTCTCCGGTCACTCTACAGAGTTATAGAATGTCATAGAATCATAGAATAGTTTGAGTTGGAAGGGACCTTTAAAGGTTACCAAGTCCAAATCACCTGCCATGAGCAGGGATATCATCATCTATATCCAATTGCTCAGAACCCTATTCAACCTTGAACATTCCCAGGGATGGAGCATCCACCACCTCACTGTGCAGCTATTGTTAAAAAAAACTTCTTCCTTAGAGCTGATCAAATCTATCCTCTTAATTTTAAGCCATTACTCCTTGCTCTGCTGCAACTGGCCCTGCTGAATATTGTCTCCATCTTTCTTTTACTCCACCTTGTACTGTAAGGCTGCCATGAACCTTCTTTTCACCAGGCTGCCCAACTGAAGTTCTCTCAGCCCAGCTACACAGGAGAAGTGTTCCAGCCTTCTGAGCACCTTCTTCTGGACAGGCTCCAACAGATCCGTGTCTTCTCTCTACATTCCTACCTACTGGTCGACTGCTAGATAAGAGACCATTGTTTATGGAACAACATTAATGACTAACCTAGGAGGTTAATTCTGAGCAGTCAAAGGACCATTTATTGCCATCTTTGGTAAACAAGCAGTAGCAAGAAGTTTAGTTTTAAATACCTTTAAATACCTTTCTTTGTTTTTTTTGGAACGCTTAGACAGAGAAACAGAATGAACAATGACTTATCAAATTTTTCATGAGTTACTACCAAGTGCGAGCACCTTGATTTCACATCAGAATGCATTTCTACTATAAATACAGTATTTATCTACTGCAGTATTTACATCACCCTATTAAACTCCTAGGGACAAGACTTTGTGGTGGTGGTATTAATTGAAAAGATAGGGACTAAACTCAGACTCTGAATCTTGCTTGCTTTGCAAATAGATAGTTTTTGCCCACCTTGGTTTCAGGGTATTTCTGCTAGATTTCACCAGCATAAACTCCTGATAATACGCTACTTTTTTTTTTCTGCCTCATACAGTCTCTCCCTACTCCCCTATATTCATAGTTTATTATCTGAAACCTTTACACTTCTGTCAAGTCCCTGAGCATGAAGCTCATAAATACTGAAACCTGCTTGCCGTTGAAAGACCACTCAGAATTGCAACATGGTGAACTTTTAGAGGTTTGAAAGTGAAATTCTCTTCCTTTTACAAACACGCTGACAGGTGTCTCTCAGGTATTCTTGCATGTATTTTTGTATTCATGAAAAAATTTAAAAGGTAGTAAGCATTTTAGCATAAGTGACTAATGTTTAGTTTTCTCTATTCAAAAAATGATGGAAGAGTGTGACATTCACATAAACCATTTCAGGGCATGGAATTCCCAAAGAACCTTAGTCTGCAAGCAGAAGTACATTGGAAGATATTTACTTTTGGACTGCAGTGCCCTCTGCCAGCAGAAACTACAGCAGAAGAGCTGAACACATTTATAACCTACCAGGTAATGAAGACTATCCATCCAGCTAGAGCTTCAAAGCAAGGCAGGTACACAAATAGATTTTGATTGAGGCCACTGGGCATGGTAACTCTACAATTTTGAAAGAGTAATGACCAGTGATAAAACAAATTACATTTTGTGGCCAAAATAATTACCCTCAAATATAATTTTAATTGAAGTTTAGATTTCAACTTAGTGTTTCCTTGGAGATGTTATAGGCTTCCTATCTAAGGTCAAAACACTTAAGTATGTAGAAAATAATTTGTCTCATTGCTTCAATAGGATGTAGACATTTTGCTAATTTTGTGTTCCTGGAAAGGATGAAAAGACAGTAATTAAAGAGGAAAAGAAGCTCTTGATTGCCTCTCAAAGCACTAAGGGGACCAAATGCCTCTTGTAAGCATTTAAAGGCTAACTGCTAGTGTATAAAAGGACCATTCATTTTTAATTAGGTTTTTTTTGGGATTGAATCAAATTTTTCTATTGAATATTAGAAATTAATTGTGTGGGATAATGTTTAATTGCAAGCCAGCTCCAGATGGGTGCTTCTGGAGAGGTTCCCTGAACAAAGAAACCTGGGTCTTTATACCCTCTTGGTACATGCACCCAGTCATCATCTGCCCAGCATGTGCCTCTTGGAGTAATGATAATTTATGGTCTGGGGTCTTCTAATGCCTCTTTGGATTCTTCCTTCATGTCCACATGGACAGGTCTTTAATTGTTCTTATCTTCCCACCTGGGCCAGCCTTGGCCCAGCCGTTGTCTGAAGATTACCTGTCTCTGTTTACTCCTCAGCTCAGCCATTTGTGCTAACAGAGTTCAGGTTCACCTACAACTTTGAGAAGGGCCCATTAATGCTAAGCTATAAGCAAACTGTTGCAATTTAATGTTTTATAGGTAAGCAATTCTATATTGCTATAGAATTAGCAATTATATTGCTATAGGTAAGCAATTCAGGTGTTGATTACTTTCTATGAAATGGGATTTATGAAATTGGTGAATTCTACTGAAAGCTCCTAGGTTTGGAAATCAGATTAGAGAGGTTTATACATCTCTCAAAGGCCAAACTTATATACTAACTACGTAAACAAAAATAAGTTGATGTATTTTAATCAAAATTCTAATCTTAATAATGCCAGACCGATTTGAAATATTTCAAAATGGGACCTAAACTGTATGGAAAGATACTTTATTCAAATGCTATGCGTAGGATTAACCTATAATTCCTCGTAAATCCTAATGATATACCAGTGTGAGAGGAGTCATCTCAGACTTCATTTTGATTTTTAAAATATTAATATATTAATTTTTAGGAGAAAAAACATATTAAATTTCACTTGAAACCCCCCCCCCCAAATACTTGCAGGAGGTTATTAATATTTTTTAATATGATTTTATTACATCTCACACATAAGAATACTTCTGCCTTAACTGGCATCTTTAAAATTAATGAATGGGCAGAAATTTTCTCTCCAAGCGTAAAGGAGTTTCATGATTTGTGAGAGATGTCCCATGATTCATGGTACCAAAATATTATGAAAGATCTGGTTGATAGATGTTTCAGATAATTACAAATATTGCTCATTTAACGGCAATGAAAAATCTATAGAGGGTTATTTCTTCAAGCAGTCTTGGAATTTAAACATGATATGAGCAATTTGGTCATGACCATTGATGCTTGCTTTAAAATTGGATTTTTATACTTCTATTTGATTCTTTTATTTCCACATTGTAGAATAACTGTCTCACTCTTTCCTTATAATTCAACTTGATATCATGCCATAGACTAATCATATGTGCATATCATCTGAACATGGTCACCGAAATTGTATACGGATAATTTCGAAAAATTGAGCTCTGAAATGTGTGTAAATTGAAAATAATGATGCCATTAACCAACATATATTTATGAGATAATGTGGAATGTGGGGATTTCAAGTAAGAAGAGTGAAAACCAGGTTAGAAAAGATCCCCTTTTTCTTGCTCTGTAAAGGCAATTAACAGTGGCATCGGCCTAGCAGTGTCTGCCTAGCAAAAAAAAAGTGCAAGACAACTTTTTTTTTCTGTTACATTTATTGCAACAGGTTTCAATTTACAAAATCAAATTCTGATCAGTAGATTTAAAAGTTATAAAGACACAGTGTGATGTCCACTTGATTTGGTTCATCATTATTCAGATGAAGTACACTATTTGTAGGCATTTGTTGAGGAACTGCTAACAGAGTTCACAGTTACATTCTAAATGTGGAAGTTAATGCAACTGCATTTTTTTTCATTAAACATCAGACATAACATCTTTCCCTTAGTTTGCTCAAACTGCTGTATTTGTTCAAAATACCAGACTACAGACTTCCACTTTTCAAGTGGTTTACTAATTCCTGCTGGCACCTTTTCCTGTTTACTAAATGAATTTCCCATCTCTTCCTTTACATGTAACTGTTCCTTCTAACTGATTTATATACAAAAGTTTAAGGCCTAATGCAGATGTGTTACTGACAAGCTAACCAAATTTCCTATTGAGAAGCTAAGGAAATTTCTCCAGATATACCTTAATGAAATAGGAATTAGAATATTTTCTCTTACCTCTCTCACCATTAGTGGGAACCTTTTATGAACTTGTTGAGGAAGGCCTGTCAGGAAACAGAAGATATGGCCTTTACTAGTGACTATATCAAATGTCCAAAAATCTTTAAAATGAAAGTGTTTTCTGAAAAGTCACTGATAGAAAATATTAACTGAATGTTCTATATCAGCTGGTGTAAAGATCAGCCTTAATGAAAGGAAGATAAAATATATTATGTATTCTGTTTTTTGTAGGATTTTCACTGATCCATAAAGGAAATCCAAAAGAATCAGAGTAAGAACTTAATTTTTATTCTTAGCATAGGAGAAAATAAACTTCTCTACTAAATAAAAATAACTTGTTCTGCTGATATCCTCTTGATTCAATGGTGGGTTTACTGTCCTTCTGACCCATCTGTCTTGCAAATGGAAAGAGCCAGAGTAAGCCAGAGTAAACTTCTTCCTGAAGCTGCCAGCTCTGCAGTTCACAACTGCTGCTACAAAACACCAAATTCCTTTGTGCCTGATGCTGCCTCATACTGTAGTACAGCAGGCACACAGTGCATCTTCATAGTACAAAATCAGGAAAATCAGTCCCAATTCTCAAATAACCAAGGTTACTTGAGTGGAAAAGGATGTGCTGCCTCATCCTCTGCGACGTGGCTGCAGAATTGAGAGGACACAAAACAATAATTAGGACAACAAAAATTAGATATTTGCAATATGACCATACAGTCCCATGTCATTGACCCAGTTCCTCCTGGCAGCAGTGGAACTTAGGTAAAACTTCACTGAAGGCAGTGGAATTTGAAGCTGTATTATAGCTGAGCTGAATTCCCCCATCTGCTGAATTGGGGGAGAGCAGAGGTACCATAAGTGAAGAAATGTTGACATTAATACCTTTGTGAAGACTTTAAAGGTGAACTGTCTTTTACTCCCTTTAGATGCTTCCAATGGGACAGATCATTTTGCTGGGTTTTTTGAAGGTGCAAAAATACCTTTCAACAACCTTTTGTTTCTCTACCAGGTAAGGTTAAGCATATTAGCTTGAGGTATTTTGGCTAGCAAAAACCAGTGAAAGCTTCACTAGAGGAAAAGTGAAAATCTTTAAATGCTGGTTAACCGAGGCTGAAATGGTTTACAGCAAAATCTTCAATTTGACAAAGGGTTTTTGAAATACAGTCACTTCTGAGTGCAACCTTTCTTTCTTTTGAAGTCTTTTGTTTAGCTGCCCTTCCCTTCTTCTCTCTGCTTTGAGGACTGTACAAGAACCCCAGAGTGGATAGGTCTACCAGATGGGTTGAGGATCTCCCTTGAAATGCCAGGATGGCTGCTCTAAATGCCTATTTTTATTCTGGGAACACGATGTCCCAGGTCTCAGCCCCTTTAACCTCTTGCTGTTTAGACAGATCTGTAAAGTATCTGCCTTAAAACTGTCCTGGTTTTAAAAGTGCCAGTTCCTTCTGCCCCTAGGCACCTTTGTCTGAGGGGCTGAGATTGCAATCCCAGGGTAACATAACAACTCTTTTCAGCTTATATGAGAAATATTCACTGCCAGGATGAAGCAGGTGGTGACAGGGCAAAGAGGCTGGTTCGTGGGATCTTTTCTGCTCAGTTTTCTCTGTCTCCTTAGACTTGTCAAAATCTCTTTTCCTTTAGCATCAGAAATTCTCTACTAAGGGTGGGGTGAGCCACTGGAACAGGGTGCCCAGAGAGGTGGTAGATGCATCACCACTGAAGCTCAGGTTGGATGGGGCACTGAGCAATCTGGTTTACTGAAAGGTGTTCCAGATCATGGCAGGGGAGTGGGACTAGATGAACTTGAAAGGTTCCTTTCAAATCAAAACATTCTGGGATTCTATATTTCTTTTAGATAGTTTTTTACATTTCTTTATACGCATAACATCATTAAATACAAATTTTACTTCATGGTAAACTGCTTTGGGGAACATTTATGACCTTTCCCAGTCTCTGGAGGTAATCATGCTTATGACGACTTCGGTTAACTTTCCTTCAAGGCCTGATATTTTGATCAAAAAGAACTTATTCTTTTTCTCTATAATGTTGTTGGTTACAATGTTTTTGAGATTTGTCTGGAGTCTCTGGCCATGGTCATCTTCCACAGTCATTACTTTTTAATAACATAGTATTGTTTGATTAGAGAGGAAAAAAAATAAAAGTAAGAAAACTGTATGTTTATGGTGAAATATTTGACAGCAAAACGGGTAGTCAAATGCAGGTAAAAATATATTTTTCCTAGAATTGTTGGGCATACATAGACATCTTGTTTGTTTTCCTTTTGTCCTTACCCTCACCTCTACCCCATGCATATTCTTTCTATTTTGGTATAGAAGACTATCAGCATATAAGTTTTCCTTTTTTAAGTTATGGGAAATCACTTTATTTTCGAGAAAAATGATTTCCATAAATCATATATTTTCCTACAGCATCCAAAGTGTTTACTTGTTTTGTGACTTTACCTCCTTTGTCATTCCCAGAAGAAGGTGTATATGCAGATCTCTGTTTAGGTTTTCTTCTCACATTGAAGGAAATACTTAATAAGCCACTTTGGGAATGAGTCTGAGAAAGTTCCAAAAAAGTGTGAGGACATACCTCCTCATGCATTCAAACTAGAGCAGAAGGCAGAAAGGGGAAAGGAAGTGTCTGCTGAGCAGTAAATAAATGATGTATCTCTGTGGGGCTGCTGTTGCAAATTTCATAGGCAGCTCTGCAGGTTCCATTGGATCTACTGGTGGCATGTTTCCCATGTTTTTGTCTCTTGCTGAAGTAGAAGATGAGAAATTTCTGAATATTGCCTTGGATAAATGCTTTTGTCTTAGAGTGGGGCAATGTTGAGGACCCTGTGAGCTCCAGGACCTCTGCTACTGAACAGCCCTGATCTCAAAAACTTGTGTGTGGCAAACAACCTGGCCTTTTCCAGCTGTTGGAGCTCCTGGGATTGTCAGAGGCAAGAAGTAGATCTCAAGCACAGGATAAAGAAAAGTCCAAGAAAACTAATCTAAACAAATTTACTACTGCCCTGAATTTTCAGGTTCTATTCCCTTTTCTGTACAAATTTTAGATCCTCGACCCAAATAAAAAAGGCAGCTTTTAATATTATACAATTCACTATAAATTCACATTCTTCTGCTGCTTTCTCTGCCAAAAACTAGTAGCTGAATAACATGGCTCAGGAGCATTTTCAGAAACAAGTTAACCTCCTCAGCCAAATAGATATATGTCTCTCACAGATGTGATTAAAAAACAGGAGGAATAAGTCTATGTATATTTTCTCTTGCCCATGACATATTATCAAAGCAACAATATTCTTGGCTTTTGGGATAAAGTAAAAAAGAATTAGAGAGTAAGATGTCTTCCTAAAGCAGGAAGGGCCTTTCCTTGAATTTTGTTGAGCTCACAGTTTAATCTTACCCAATAAGCCTATGTAACTTCCATTCAAGCCAGGTACTTCTATCTCTTATCACAAAACTGGAACAGTTATTGGGTGTCTTCCTGCCTCTGGTACATCTTATAAGCACCTCCTTATACTGCTGCTGAATGCAATTTGACCAGTTTTTGGATATTCTTTACACTTTCTGGATATTCTGCTTTATTGCAGATATTGTTGTTTTAAAACAGTTTTCATGCTCATTACAGGTAGTTCCAAATCCTTGAATTCACTTTTTTTTTTCTTCTTTTGTTTTCTACTCTCTATTCTATTGTTTTAAAGCAGATGTACTCCCTAGGTTTATCGTAGCTTCCTCACAAAAATAGATTTTTTTACCAGCTTTACTTATGAGCTCTGGGAACTTGTACAGACTGCCAAAGTTTCCCTGGGGTTATGACCCCTCAGTGTTTAAATTAAACATTCATTGCTGCCTTGACTTCTTAGACTATCAAAGGAGCTGTGTTCAAAAGCTACAGAAATCAGGAGCCAGTAATTTAAATAAATTATTTGCTGAGTGCAATTTGTCATTTCTTTTACATTTGAGTTTATTGAAAGACAACATACAGTGTAAGTACAAAATTGTACCAATGAATTACCTTAATAGTGGTGTTTTGGGCTGAGTAGCAGTGCGGGGACTTAGGAAGAGAAAGAAAAGCATAGCATTGGTAATGTTCCTTGAATCTCTGTGATGAGTGGCTCAGCCTTGCTTTTCATTCTTCCACAGAGTGTCACAGAATATCCCCAAGTATAGATGGTAGGAGCTTGATGTTGTTTGTGTCTAGCCTCAACTTTCCTATGTCCTGGTGTATCTAAGAGAATAATCTACAGTTATAATCTATGGAACTTTAAAGGCAGGAAGAATTCCAGAACATAAGACGATTAGATGAAAACTGTTTACTTTTACACGTTACAGGGGAATTAGGTTAATTTCTCTGACTGCTTCTTTGCTTTTAAGCTTGCATAAAAATTTAAAAGGATTAAAACTAAATATTTGTCCATGTGTGGCTTTATATAGAGCAGATGCACATGAACAGTGTGCTCATAGAGATATTCTGTACTGGGATGGATATCATTGAATATATAAGGATTGGTCAAGCACGGGAATCTCAAAGAGAATTGCTGCATGGAAGGAGACACAACAAAGTTGTTGAGTTCAGGTATGCAAGCTGTCCTTAGGTTTGCAATGAATTTTTTTCAGCAAGTTTTTAGGATGTATTTCTTAGTGGATGAATTTCAAGGTGAACTGGAAAAACCTGTGAAATAGAAAATAGAAATTGTCATTGCCTTTTTTTTTTCTCAAGTGCTTTTCCACTGATGCATTTTTAATACTACTTTCAGAGTGGGAAAACACATTTCATCAATGTGTTGTTAGCCTCAAGAAACTAAACTGTAAAATAATGAGACAAACTGTTTATTAATGACAGGCTAATGGCATGACTTATGACATTTTCCATCATTGCATCAGATATAAATTGAGTTGTCAGTGACAACAACTAGCCTAGAAGAGTTATTATTTTTTTCTTTCTTTCTCCTCTGATGAAAGGTGTTAGCTCATAAATTATATGGATATTTTGTGTAAAAGGCTTAATATTGAAAAATGGAAGCAGAAGTTCTATTTTGCTGGATGCTCACTCCAGTGTCTCTACTCCTTTTTTTTTTTCCCAAAGGAAGAAACCACATAGCTTCCAGGACTTGCTGAGTGAAAAATAAATTAGCTATTGCCACTCTATGAATATGCAAAGTCTGGATGTTTTTGTTATTTTCTCCCCACTGCTGGTGTGGTTGCTTGGTGTTTTTTGGTTTTTTTTGTGGAATCTTTTAAATGGATTTCAGGGGTTTTTCTTATTTTTGTTTCCCCTTTATGAGATATACTCTCTTATAAGAGGCTTAACAGGAGTTCAAGTTCATTTTTCTTATTTCAATAAATCTATCACTAATAGAAAAAAATTTGCTGAGGCAGAAGTGGGCAAAAGTTACTTTATGTGCATTTTAACATCTATGTCTTGTAATTTGTGCAGGAATAGTTAGAAAAGCTTTCAGCTATTGATCATAAAGAGGAGCTGCTAGCATAATCACTCCTTAAGGAAAACAAACCTTATGGTAAATCTAATTAGAGGTGAGAGGTTGCATGTAAATGATTGCCTAGATCATCCCTGTCCAGGCGTGGCTGTCTGTAGAAGCAGTTGCCTTCAGCACATCTGCTTCACTGAACTGTAAGGTTTGCTTCCTGTTGCTGAAGTGCCCTTTTAGTCATTGAGGTCTGGTTTTACAGCAGTCAATTGATGGGAGGGATGGAAATGTTCAAAGGTGGTCGCTCATGGTTGAGAGTGACCACCTGAATGGTCTTCCCTGAATGGTCTTCCCCAGGCGTCATTCAAGAGGCAGGGCTACAGCACAAGCACTTCCTGTTGAACTGAGATAATCCCTGCATTAAAAGAATTCATTCTGTCTGAAGAACAGGGAGGCAGTCAAGCCTGAATATTTTTCCAAAAAATATCACTTAGGCCTAGACTTTTCTGGAAAAACTGTTTAACTTCCATGTGATGTCTGCATGTACCACATCTGGAAACAACACACTATTATTTTCATGATAATTTGCAAATGGTGTGATGAATCTAAACACACAGATTTATATAGATAGGCAGTGCAAAATTGCACATAAAAATTGGGAATTAGCTGAGGTTTTTCTAAATATATCATTCTCCTAGTTTCTCCTCTAGTATGTTTGTGTTTTTTACCTCTTTTTGGACAAGTAACTGTTGCAAAGTGACAGTTGATAGCTAATTTGTAAGGAAGTGTAAATGCAGCTGTAGGACTGTATTTCTTTGTGATAGTGTGTACACCATTTTTGACAGCCTTTTCAAAAGTGTATTTGCAGGAAGTCCTTGAAAGAGCTGCTTCCCTTCAAGCATCCTTGTCTGAGGCACTTCCAAGCATCTTCAGGCTCATTCAGAACACTGTTAACTTTTCTCCAGTCTGGGATAAAACTTTAAAGGGAAATGTGAGTCAAAAGACACTCCCACCAGAATCTCTGCTTTGTATTCTGTACTGAATGAAAGGATTTAAAATTATTTTGTTTACTAAATATAGGCTGCAGACTATTTTTCTGACCTAGTTATGTACCAGTCATAGTAGAAATATAATTAACACAGGCACAAATTATGATTGCTGATTCTTTTGGCAGTAAAATATTACTCATAATGCACATTCATTGTGATTGCTATTACTAACCATATTGATTCCCAGCGTGCCTAAGGAACACAGCAACAGGCAATATTGTGTGAGATGCCACGCAAAAAGTCATTGCAGAGACTCCAAGCAGTGCTACAAATGTGTTGCCATTAAACAAGCCTGTGGTTATTTATGACAAAAATGACACTGGTTCATCTTCCTTGGTGGCAGGACTAGCAATAGTGTTTGTGCAATTTCTCTTGAGAAGCTGTTGTTTTTTGTCATTAACACTTCTCCTGCACCTGCACTTATGGTGTGACAACAATGTTGGCAATTTTGGTAATTTTCCCTGACTGGCAGTGTGGGTTACACAAGGTTTACCAGCACTTTTTTCTTCACATTTTCCTTCACTTTCATCTGAGAGCTTGAAAGTTCAACAGAATATTTTAAAAACACATATGGAAACATATTTATTGACTGATTTTAATCAAACTGGCTTGTGAACATGTAGTTAGCAAATGATTAACCAGATGAAAACATTGCAAAATGTTAGCAATGGTTGCTTGTCTATAGATGTATTTAATTGTTTAGGTCATTCTACACTTTGCTTCTCTTCATATCCCATGTACTTAAAATATAAACAGTGTAAAAATCTCTATCACCCCTTAACTTGCAAAAGAAATGGCCAAAGTCACTTATGCAAAGTGATTCTCTTTGATTTGTTTTTCAATTTACATTTGTTCCAGAAAGGGGATGTTTTCAGACTGATTGTAACAATAGTTACTGCACTATCTTTGTTCTTAAAGTCCTTTCCCAAATTTTTTTCTAATTGTAGACCACATGTACCAGAGAAAAATTTTTAGTTTAATTTTGCAGTGTTATTTGGAAAGGTCAAAAATGCAGACTTGGAAACTCAATACAGACACTGTAAAACAAACTCTGAACTGAGCCAAGTCCTTGTTCAGAGGAGAGCTAGAGAACAGCCTATGCCTGGTGAGCTCTGAGGGCATGTGTGCACTGAATTTTCTGTTCCTTCAGAGTTTTTGAAAGGTGTGTTTCCCACATAAAAGGAATAGCTACAGAGCTGCCAGCTCTCCTTTCAGCAGTGGAGAGCAGGCCCTCATTACTGATGTGAAGGACAATGAAGGGCACAAAAATCTTTTGAATGCTCACTTAGTAACTCTTATTAGAGGATCAGGCTCTTCCCAAAGAGGGAACCTCCTCCTCAGCCTGTTTAAATTACTCTGAATGGATTTACATACATTTACTCCAGTTCAGTTACTGGAACATGCATGTACTACCTAATGGGAAATAGTTTCTTGTATTTTTAATTGACAAATATTCCTGAAAATTATTTAATAGCCTTTTACTGAGCATTCACTTTTACTAATTCATGTATAGACAAGATCTTAGGCTATGACAACCTGTATTCAAAAGTGATAATGAATGTTTTCATCATCTGTATCTCTAAAGCTAATGAACTTCTGAATTGTACTTAGCTGAAGGTAAGAATTGATCCTGTTCACGTAAAAATTTGTTCTTAAAATTATGCCTGATATGAGTACTTGCAAGAAGATCAACCATAGAAGTCAGGCTGTTATGAGAAAAGATGCTATAGCTTATTCCTTTTTAAACTTTATTTTTTCCTCAGGAAGCTAGATATATTTTATATATATAATTTTTTTATATAGATACACACACACATACACACACACACACACACATATATATATATATATACACACGGTTACACAGTGAACTACAGAAAGAATTAGGGACATGTATTTCATGATCAAATTACTTTATTTCTAATATATTTTTTTATTTAAATGATAGATTAAAAAAATTAATTGTAGCAATGACTCTTAAACATCTTCAAATCCATCTGCCCTTTGCTATGTCTGGAAATTTGCTTTCAATTCCCACTCTGAAAGAAACCCTGGAGTCAGATGCAATGCTTCCAGGACTAGAAATTAGGTTAATAAGGAAGAGTTGCTGACATGCCTGAAGTATATTCTGACCTAATAATATACATTTCTTAGGAAGCTAATGATGTTCCAATTTGTCTAGGACATAAAATATCATAGAAGCAGTTGAGATATATACATCTATAAAGTTCCTTTGAGCCTCTTGTTCATCATTATATGTTGTACTGAGCTATAGTTGAAAATTTGCAATGATAGTGTTGTTTAGTACAAATGGAGATAATGTATTTCTTAGTATAATAGACCCTAACTGTGAAAAGGCAGCAGAGTCTCACAAATTTATTGTCTAGCCATGCAGTAATGACAGAAAAATATTCAGAGGCATCTGTTATAAAGAATTAAAGAATTATTCAGAGACATCTGTTATAAAGAGTTATAAATAATTGTTAAAGAAATCTCTAGCCCTTGAGATAAAGGTAATTTTTTAGAGTCATTACTGAACCAAAGCAGTAATTGTCAGCTGAGACTAGGATATTCAGAGCTTTCTATCTTGTGAGTTATTTTCTTTTTCCTGTCATCTACCCTTTCTTCCACTGGGGATAAGTTATTATTAAAAAAACTTAATAAATTTTGCAATTCATTTATCTGCATTTTATACTTGCATGGTCATTTTCCTGATGATTTTGTATATGAATTATAGCTAGCTTTTCATAGAAAACTTTGAAAACATTCTTGAGTACCTAGACACGTTTTAGGTATTTTTGGATGCTAAGCCAAAGCCAAACTCACTTATGGAACCTCTGCTTTTATTTTTAGCATTGTGCCTTATAAGAATTTGTGATTCTGTTTTGATTGAAAATATTGAAGCTCATTTTTATTGCTGGATTATGGAAGAGGCTTGATTGCCAACCCTGAAGCACCTTCTAGGATGTGTTCTAGGTCTGAATACACGTTGTTAGCAATTCCGAGAGAGATTGCTGTATTGAGGTCAATATGTCTCTTATGTCTGAGATGTGCAGTTTCTAAGAATTAGATGAGAATGACATCTTAGCAGAAAACTGGAGATTGTCATGGTTTTGTTTTCAACAAGTTACATATCATCTCATGAAGGTCAAGCCTTTTTCCTTGGTCAAAATGCTTTTCTCTTGATAGACAAGTACAGTTTATGTTGATGGAAACATTGGTGTCAAGCAAAATATTTTGTGAATTCACATCAATATTGCGATGTTGTTTTGGCTGAAGAGAGATAAAAGCCTTCCCACATGCCCAATTTATATTTTAGAAACCTTTAAGTGAAAATGAAATACCATTTCAATTTTATTCTTTGCTCTGAAATATAATTTTCAATACAGATTTTCTCCAAATTGAAAATGAACAGATTTTTTTTTTTGGGTTCCATCAGTAATTTTATGATGACATAGTAAGTTTACAAAAATGTAACTTTAATGAATTTAATTTGTTAAAATTATACTTTTAAAGCACCCAAACAATAATTTTAAGTGAATTTGTTGTGTGTCAATATTTTGGTTCTTGTTTCCCACAGGAAATTGTTGAACTTCAGAAACATGTGTTTTCTCTGATTTTGGTTGTTTTATTGCTCAATTTCTTTCCACTAAGTCTGATTTTCATCAAGTTTATATTTGGTCTCTTTTTTGTCTGTTTTATATCAATTTTTTTCATCTGGAAATCTACATAGTAGCTCTGAACTAAGCTGTTACTTCTTTCTTTCTTTTCAAAATTTCCTTCCGATTATTGTTCCAGACATGCAAAAGAAGACTGCAATATTTTTTTATCTGTCCTATTTTTCACAGAAGCATCTCTTAAATAAGTATAGGCTATGGAATATTTTCTGATACTGGAAGGAAAACTGCAGCCATTTGGCTGAGATTTCCTGAGGTGTAAAATAAAACCTTGGACATCTTGGGCTATATACCCAATTGATACGCAGAGATCAGTTTTATATGCAAGAAAACAGATTGATGCAGCTATGATTGACTCTGTACATGTTAGCTGGTGTGTGCATGTCTGCTAAGACAGAGACATAAAGAACGTAGATTTTACTGCGTGGGAGCAGTGAGTCATTGAACTAGCTCTTCACAGCTATAAATCAAAAAAGCAAATAAGCATGCATGTTTTCATACATGCAGTAAAAGAAACAAAAGACATAAAAATGTATAAATGTTCAAATTTACTATCTTTTAAATTTCTTTTATAGCATCACCTAATTTTATTTATACACAAAGTACAGAGGTGTGGAAGATGGTACACAGATTTGTTGAGTTGTGGGCTTTTTCCCCCCCATTAAGAGCAGGTAATGTTTCAATTTGAATAGATACAGAAACACTGGTAGCAAACCCTATGCACAGAAGTCACAGGAGTCACAGGATCAAAATCACCCTGAGATTAGTTAAGCAGCTAAAGCCACTGGTTATCAGCTTGAGATGATATGAAGTAACTTGTTCTTTCTTTGAAAATATCACAAGATTGCTAATTTCTTACATTTATTTTATTTTATTTTCTGTTGCACATCTCAGATGACTGCAATAGTGCTCCCTTCACAATGTGTCAGTATTACCCACAAATTGCTTGGACTAAGGAGTCTGATGTAAGTCCGGCTTTTCCAGTGCCCACTTTCTGACCAATAATAATGGGAACTATTGCAATGACATCTTAAGCTTGCAACTCTCCAACATCAGATACAGTGTTTTAGAAAACAGGAATAGAGAGAGTCGCTAAGGAATAGAAAGACTTGGATCCACGTATACAATACTCTGTACAGTGGAACTACACTGTCAAAGGGAAAATGGTTTGCCTCTGGGGAAGAGTATTACCCTAGAAACAAGAGAGATTTGTGGAAGATGAGCAGCTATCTGAGTCAAAACCATTTCTTGATGGGTATGGACATAGCAACTAGTCTCATGTAAAGCTCAAAGTCCGGTTTATGAAGTAATTTTAATCCTTGTTTGTTTGCTTGAGAATATTCCTTTAGAATATTCAAAAGTCAAATCTGTTGGTGGATATAATGGCTGTGTTTTCAGTGGGTGTATGTGGGTGCAACGTTTTGAACTGTGTTTCCACAGTGAAAGCTTTGAAACAACAGTAACTGCAGATAGCCAGCTATATTTGTTTAAATGAACTTCTGCAGTTATTACAGTATTTATAGAAACCTAAAGGGCTATGGATGCAGTTTAGCAGATATCTGTTTACATTTTAAGGAGATAATTATGTGATGTCCACCAAGTTTGTGGGCAATCTATAATGGTAATTATCATGCTTGTACAAAAATACAAATTACACTCCAAAATATGTATCCAGTGGGAAATTATTCCCTCCTAGAAGAAAAACGCTCTCATGCACTTCTTGCTTGCACTGTTTTCAGTGTAGTTTCTTTACTCTTGTTTGATTGCTGTTGATGTACTCTCACATTGCCCAGCAGATTAACTTTTTTCATCCAGCTTATGTAAGCAGTCATCTCAACTGGAACCACTGATGCAAGAGGTAGCTGAGTCATCTTAATCAATGTACCCATCTACTACTACTAGAAGCCCATGAGACCTATTGATAGAAATGATGTGTAGCTGCAGTACAGCTTCTCCAGTTCTATCATTTGCAGCTGTATGGTGACACTGTATTAAATTTTTGAGCTCTAAGTGCTTTCATCCTGCTTCTTCACACAGGCAAGGTACAAAATGTTCATTGCTTTTCAACTCTTCAGCCTCTGTAAGTGAAAACTCAGATATATAGCAATTATTGTGGACTAGAAACTTTGCTGTGTCAGAATTCAGCTTGATGCACAGAAAGAGAACTTTCTGGTGCCTTTCTATCATTCTGAGCTTGACTGGTAAGACAACTAGTCTGGATTAATCTGCTCTACCCTGAGCTACAATAGTGCTGGGACAGCTCCCCCAGAGCTAACCTAACTGTATTAAATGCCATTAATTGGATGACAAAGTTAGTTTGGTTGGTGGCAGAAATCTGGCGAGCCAAGAGTCTTTGCAGAGAGAGTAATCAAAGTGCAGATAAACCATATCCTTGTTTCCCTATGGCTGTGCTAGTCAGGACTGCGTGCCACTCTAAAATATTTAAGAAAAATGTATTTATACCTTAAGTTTTGTAATTTAAAGCATTTACAAAATCATGTAATCTGATCCTTGCTCACTTCAAAAAAGCCTGGAATGCTAAGGAGTGGACCATGCAAGGAGTTTCCAGAGGTATCTGATTGATCTGAGCAGAATTTACATGAGAAGTGGGCACTGAAAGCTTGGAGCATGCAAATCTTTCACATGGCACAGAATAAGCACTTCTTTTCAGTGAATCTGACATCACACATTGAGAAAAAGTTACACTAGATATTAGAAATTGTTTGTTCTTTTACCACGTTGCATCTCTATGCTTAGGAAATGCTACAACACCTAATATAATATGTTTATCCATGGGTTTCCTTAGTTATCATTGGGAAAAATGTGATTTTTTCTCTTTCTTTTACATTAAAAAAATTCCTGATTCTGGATGGCCTGTATAATGTTGATCCTTGTTCTTAAGTCTGGATTAGATTGGCTTTGCAAGGAAAAAATGAGTTGGGGCACAACTGGCTGTGTACACTAGGTGTGTTAATTTGACCATAGCATTCCTAAATTTTGGGATGCAAATCAGAATTGCAACCAGATGCCAGGTTCCTAAGGTTCAGTGTAGCAAATACAGTCTTGAATCTTTCTCTGCTTCATTGATACAAGGTCAGAACTGGTGGTATTTTTGCCCTTCACTGCAGGACTTCTCTTAAGTATATTACTCAATTATACAAGTTCCCTATAACGCAGGAGGTAATTTGATATTGCCCAGACTAATAATTTCCCGAGGACAGGAATATACTAAGGAAAGACAGCAGATCATGATCTTAAGGGGAGGATGATTTGCCTGATGAAATGTAGATGTCTGCTCTTGAGCCAGGTGTCTGTGCTTCTGTTACAATCAGTGGAGAGAAACAGGGAAGAGTAGGCTGTAACTCCACTTCTCTGACAGGGATAAAACTGTGCAGAGAAATTGTTTTCTATAAATTCCAACTTCTCTACCAACTATAAGAGGATGCTTGTATGAATAATTTGGAACCAGGCAAGCAAATCCTCTCCTCAGTGCTTAAAGCAGAATAAATCTTTCAAGTGGGACACAGATGAAGAAACACAGACAATCAGACTAATAATCTGGAACTCAATAATCTACCACTTCTGATGCACTTTGTTTCACAGAAAAATTTCTGTCTAGCTCTGAACAAAACTGCTAACATTTCACTATAGGAGGGACCATTCCAAAGGTGAGCTCTCCTGGCAGCCCTTCTTCAAACTGGAAGAGGTTTTCTATTTTCCCAGTAAGGGATTTTGCCTCCTCAAAGCTGTGCTATTTGCCTTTTTAAATAGTGTCAGCTGTGTATAAAGATGCAAGACACAATTAGTGTCTCAGCCTTCAGTGTGCAATGTGATTATTTCTGTTACATTAATATTTCAGCTAATTCATCAAAACATATTATTCACCTGCAATAACCTCAGAGGCTCTATTCCTCCACAGGATTCTAATTAGTTTTGCATTTGGTGAAAGCAGTAAGAGAGGGAGAGGTTTTATATTTGTTATGTTGCAATGGATTAGAGATCAGGGCAGAAATTTTTTCCGAATATTGCTGAAAGACATAGAATTGGTTTCATGTTCTGCAAATCTTCTGATTCTATCTGGTACCCTCTCAAGCCTTTCAAAACCTGTGTATTTGTTGTCTCCTCAGAAGAATTTCACTTCTGAATAAATTTAGTATAAGAAAAATGGCAAAATATTTAGATAAAAAGTACCTGTCATGCTTTTCTGAGAAAAAATGAGCACAAGGAAAGGGATGGGGCTTTTTTTCCCCGCCAAGCTCAAAAACATCCAGACCTGGGATTTGGGAAAGGACTTTTAGGTCACGCAATATAGAGTGGCCTGACAGTCAGAGGGCAGTCCAAGCTGGCATCACCCAGTGAGCATGTGAGGAACTGTATGAACATAAATCTGTGTCATTGCTTCCCTTACATAGCAGGTACATTGAGGAAGCAACTTCTATATCTACTGCACACTTGGAAATCTTCATAACTTGCCCTGAATGCTTCCTATTTATCTTGTGTCATATGAAACCTCTACTTCTTTATTCCACAAAGTATTTTCAAAAAGAACGAAAAGAAAGAAATAAAAATAGGGCATGTATTTCCCCCTCCTCCAAAGTTCTTTCATATATATTTCTTGCATGTAAATGTGTAGCTTTTGATATACATCCTTTTGTAGGGTTTTTCTGGCAGGAGAATATTTTAATGTGAATAAGCACAGCCTTTGCCTGCTTCACACACTGGTTGCCTTAGTAACTGTGGCATAGTGCAGCTGAAGTGTGCTGATACCCTTGAAAGGGAGTTTGAAGGAAGCAGATGGGCTGTGATTATCATTGGTTGGATCAATTAGATGAGTAGATTGTGAGATACTAAAAATAATACCTTCAACTGCTTAAAAAAATTAATTTTGCAAGAGGAACAGCATTTTCAATATGACTCGTTAAGATATACGTCATCATGTTTGCAATATTTTTGTTCATCTTATATGATGAGGAAAGATGAAACTTTCCTGTCTTTTGCCAGAAGATTATCTTGATAGCTTTACTTTATTTTTAGTGGTCTCTTCCTTTCCAGACAGAGTCTGATGGTATGAACAAAGTGTGTTAATATGCTAAAAAATTAACAAATCCATAATAAGCAAAAGAATGAATATAAACTAGTTGCCTTTGTTAGGTTTGAAAACAGAGACAAGAAAGGCAATACTAAAATGTTTTTGCAAAAAAAAAGAGGAGGAAAGGAAAAATCTGATACTTGCAACTTTGATGCTTTTGCAGAATATGAGTTCTTTCCTAGATGAAAACTGGGGTATTGTATCAGGGAAAAAAATGCTTAGAAATAGTTTTGTAAATTAGGAGCTTAATGGATTTACAGAGTATAATTTTATAATCCTATTTTGATTTACCATAAATTTATTCAAAGGAAAGGGAACTGATTGACAAGATTTCTACATTTAAAAATTTTTAGAGAAAAGTTTTCTTTATTTTTTAATAGGGAAATTTACAGGCTTGGTGTTTAATATTCTATGGCATTTGCAGAAAATTGCCCACTAAATTCAAATCACTAATAAGGAAACAAAACCTGTATAGGACAAGCATTCTTCTGATATCCATGAGATCTTGTAACTCTCCCCAAATGTAAAAATACACATCTAGCTTAACATGAGAAGTGTGAGAGATGTAATCTTTTTATTGGGTATGAATCCTTTGTATGAAGAATCTCCCTTCTTTGTGTCTTAACAGTATCAGATATCACAGATGTTTTGCAGTCACATTTGAACAAGTGGGGTACCTGGCTTAGTAGCAGTGATGGGTGACCTCCACACGCTGGATCTTGAAAGCTACATTTCTCTAAGGGAGCTTGATATCCCAGGTGTTTCTGACATGATCATCACATTGAAAGGGGCACAGGATCACTTTTCATTTTTCCTCAGATACAATTCCTGCAGAGTTTTGGGTGAGTGTATGCTAGCCCCGCTCCTCTGTCATATTCCTGCTGTCAAAAATGCTCTAATCACAGCTTATTTTCACTGCTGGGATGCCTGCCTATTTGTAAAACTGCTTTTTATGGTCTCTAAGAAATTCAGCGTGTTGAGGGACTGGAGAAAAAGGATAGGCATGGAGTTAGAAAAAGACAAGATGAGAGCAGGCACAGCTCCTGAGAGGCTACTTTTTTTTCCTAGAAGAAATTGCTGTTAGAGGAGAAGAAAACAAAATGCAATTACCAGGAAGAGCATGCTGGTAAACTAAAAGGCATTTAGCTTAATTTAGTCAAACTAAAGAGATATTTAAAGATTCTGTTCTCTCTTTCATATATACACCTGTTGGTTCCTGAATCTTAAGGGCTCTCTGGTAATTCTCCCTCACACTTCAAGTAATGTAACTTTTTGAGAAAGGTGTGCTTTGCTTTGCTGTAGGCCCACATGGGAGCGGGGATTGGGGAATTTACTGAACTCCAGATACTCTTTGAGATCAGACGAGGTTTTTATTAACATTTCAAAACCTTTGCAGCTGCAAATGCCAGTAAAGACCACTCCCAAAGCCTGGAGGCTGAGGAAGATGCTCACAGAAACATGGAATCTTCAGCAACGTACTCCAAGTCTGATCTACTGTTAAGACTGACAAATAGAAAGTGTGTGAAATTGTGTCAAGTTGTTTCTCTTGTCTGTGGGCTGGGGAAGCTGGAACTAGGTAAGAAATTTTTATGTTTTCCTGTTTTTTCCATTTATGCAACTCAGCCCAGCTGAAAATGTTGATGTGACTTACACTAGTGCCAACCTCTCATGCACTGTTACTGCTTCGCTAAATCTGAGTCCCAGAGAAATGTTCAAAGACTCCTGGTTGTTACAGGGGTCAGCAGGTCTCATTGCCTCTTTAAAGGCATTGGGTTTGACAAGCCTTTACCAATTAGCTGATTGATCAACTGATGAAACAGAGAGTGAAACAGGGCATTATAGTGTGTGCAGAATTTACATGAGCAAGTTATGAAAGTAAACCATCATAGGACTTTTAATTTTAGACATCTTAGTTGGCTAGATTTCAGTCCTGAATGTGTTCAGGATCGCTAACACCACCACAGCACACATGATGAGTGAAATAAGTAAGATGAATCACTTCTTAGGGTTCACTGCCCCACTGGGTTAGAGAAGTATCCATCACTGTAATACAACTGTGATGAATGCTGTAGCAAATCCTAAAACTGAAAATCAGAAAAATATGGTTAATATATATAGAATAACAGTTTCAAATAATGTATATTCCCACACATGTAACAGAGCACATAGGGAAAGTACACCACACTTAAAGCACACAGTAAATAAATTGGGGAACACTGGAAATTAACCATATTGTGGCAATTTTAATTGTACACCTTTTAAAGATTAGATTTTGGCTTTAGTCTGTTCCTTTTGTTGCCCTGGTGTTTAAGAGAAAATCTAGTAAAAATGGTCTGATTGGGCACTGTCAAGTAACATCTTGTTATTTGCAGCTAACATGACAAGCTCCCAGAGAGTTTTTTGATGAAATACTTCAAATACGCATCAAAACAAGAAGAAAATTCTTCAAAGAACTTGTTTGAATTAAAGTGTCACTGAATCAAACTTAACTGAAGATTGGCTGGTATTTTTAACTGCAGTAAGTTGAAAGACTTTGTAAAGCTACTTGGAGGTTGACTTGCTGTAGTTTATTTTGTTAATTATAGAAAAGTTCTCACAGAGATCTTGGTGAAAGTCAACTCCCCTGTAGTGTGCAACCTCATTTTGTATGTTTGCTGAGACATAGAGTTACTCTGAATGTCACCATAATTTCAGAGATGTCTCTGTTTCTCTTGCTCATGTGTGTCAGCCATAGATTTTGTTTACTCAGACCTTTCCTTCTGTTGTTACTGACTCTTAATTTCACTAGTGGCTAACAGTATTACCTTAATTTCAGGAGCACCTGGCAATTCAATCACAAGTGCTTGTGAGACTGATTGTCAATCACCCTGATCCTGTCCCAATTTGGGGAGCACTTTGGATCATTGGTCCTGACTCAGCACCCACTGCCCAGTTGCCTTTGATGCAAACCCAGGTGAGCTTAAGAAGGGTAAAGATAGTCTCATCTGCCATACAAAGAAGAATTCCATTTGTTGGCAATTTATTCATGTTTTTGTGTTGCTATTAAGAAGACTATTAGCAATAGTTAGTTAAGCCAATAGCTTTCAAACCAAAAGCAGAAATGTACGTTTAATGGGACTTGTTAAGTGAAGCAGCTATTCTAGGTTAAGAAGGCTATAAGGAAGAAAATATCATGGAGAAAACTCATCTATTCCACTATTCTGCAATAATATCATATATATTTTCATGCAAAGAAAAAAGATGTCAGTTAAACTAGTACTTGTCAAAAGCCAGGAAAGGCATACTATAAAGAATGAGTTAGAAGAAAATTACACACATTGTCACAATGAAATGTCTTCACAAGATACTCTGAATTTTGGTATTCGTTCTGGCCTGTGAGGCATTCTGTAAAACTCCCAAAGGAATATCAAGGTACCTTTAAAGTAAAGAAATTCAAATACAAACAATCATTTTTTCCTTCTAGTTCATAGAATTTAGAATAATCTTCAATATTTTCCATAGGCTCCCTCTCTACTTCCTTCCTTTACAATAGTTTGAGTTTACTTTTTTTCTCTCTTTTGCAGTAAAAGTAATTGAGGATGAAAGCACAACCAGAGATTTTCTGCTACGTGTCGTTTTGTGTGTGGATATGCATAAATACTAAGCTATGTTACTCAAGTTTTCCTAGCAGAAAATCCAGACAACATTTCACTGTGCAGAAATTAACATTCTGATGTGATCAACAGCAACCAAGCCAGTTGCCGAGTAGTGGTAACTGATCCCTTCCACATTTGCATGCATCTAAACCACAGAAAAAGCCTTTGAAGATATTTTTTAGGGTAGATATATTATTTATTTTGTGTTATTGCTGTTAGCATTGCAAGCAAGATGTACACAGATGCATACCTCTATTGGTTTTGTGCTAAACTCTTCTGTTCAAGTTCAGAGACTCCTAAGCCTGTGCATTCAAGTTTATACAGAACTGGAACTCATTTACAAAGTATTTCTATGCTCTGGTCATATAAGCCATATGAATATGTATGTCTTCAAATTTCAAAAATAGAGAACCTAATAAGATCTGATTTTCCAGTTAAAATCCTAAGGTCATGTTACATTCATCCCCCACAGAGCCTGACAAAGCAAGGTCAGAATAAAACATCTGCCTTGAAAAAGGAACAAAACCTTAGAACTGATATTGATGATATCAGCAGTCTGCCTTTGGGAGACAAATCACTCTGACATGTGGTGAGTTAAAACTGATCTCATATCCCATATGACTTCTGAACCAGCTTTTCAGTTTGGGTTGACAATGGAAATGTAAAACAAACAAAAAAAAAAAACCACAGAAAGACAACCAAACCCCATGAAATTATCTCACCTTTTGTGTCTTCAAGAAGTATATGCCATTTTTCCTTTTGAAAATCTTTTGCTTGGTCAGGATATTTTTTCTTATATAAGTTTCATTTGGAAGCTTTAAGTCATAATCTTATTTTATGAGGTACATATAAATTAAATAATATATCTGCTCAGGAAAAAAAGGGTTTTGGCAGCCTACTTCAGGGAAAAGTCAGTGAAAGGTTGATGCAGATGAAAATCTCATGGACAGGTAAATTAAGGCTGCTAAATGCTCTGTAACTCTCAGCAGTGCTGAGTTCACAAGGATGCTGAAGTGCCTCTTGCCAGCTCTAACTATTTAGTTGTAAAAGCTCAGTTCTAGGCATTTTCATTTTGGGTATAGGCAGATCTGCATAAGCAGAGCATAATTCTAACAAGCTTCTAAAATTGTAGGATGTCATAAAAGCAGGGGAAATGAATGTGTAAAAAAGGAAAGCTACAGAGAAGAGAAAATGAAGAAACACTTCTCTCAGTGCTTTGTATATGATGCTAAAGGAGCCAAGGCATTGTCAAAATTAATATGATGAAAAAGTAAGACTTTTCAGAAAATCTGCTCAATCTTTATGATAGTCCATAAAGTATCTTAAGTAAATATTTTGTCTAGGATTTTGAAAGATTGTTTTCAATAGATCCTGCCTTTGGAAGGGCTTATTGACTAGTTTATCTCTTGTGTTCCTTTCCAGATGCTGAACTTTGTGATTTATAAATTACAGTAACAGCCTACTGACATTTGAAACTTCATAGTAATTAGTAAAGAAAAATTAAAAGTAGATGGAAAAAAATATCAAGTGGATGCTACAAAAATCTTTTATTTAAAATATCAGAAATACTTCAGAAAACAGTCTAAAGACTTAAAATTCTTCCTAAGGAGGGGAAGTGGAGGGAGATGCCCTGATCTCTTCTCTGTGGTGGCCAGTGACAGAACCCAAGGGCATGGCCTGAAGTTGTGTCTGGGGAGGTTTAGGCTGGGTATCAGAAAAAGGTTCTTTGAGAGTGTTGGGCACTGGAACAGCTCCCCAGGGAAGTGGTCACAGCACCAAGGCTGACAGAGCTCAGTAAGCATTTGGACAAGGCTCTCAGGCACATGGTGTGACTCTTGGGGCTGTCCTGTGCAGGGCTAAGAGCTGGACTTGATAATTCCTCTGGTTTCCTTCCAACTCAGGATATTCTGTGATTCCATAAGTTACACTGTGTGCTAACATTGGAAATAACTTGTAGTCTTCCTTCTGTAACACCTTTTTTTTTTTTAAATATACTCTGGGAAGATATGGTTTTCAGTCAAAAGTTGATGTTGAAAGATGGTGAATGATGTTTAATGATGGTTCTTTGGCTCATTCTGCAGATTGCCTGACTCTTGAGTTGTCTAATTAGTTATTACCTTCCTGAATCTGCAGAATTTTTTTTTTCACTTATTATTACACTGAATATTCTTTTTTGGAACAGAGCAGAACTCGTTCCAAATTCTTGCCCACAGTTCAGTCTAGTAGGAAAAAAGGGACTAATGAAATCTTTGAATCTGTAAAAAAATTAAGAAGTCTTAGATCTTCATATATAGCAGCGAGATACTGCTCATGAAATCCATAATTTTTAAAGAATGTTGAAAAATTGGGGCAGATGAAGAAAAAAAGCTATTGACGTATTCCTAAGATTAGAAAGTAGCTTGCTGTGAGGAACTGAGCTCAATCCGTACACTTTATCTTTAATAAAATTGGGATGTCACTTGATTGCAACATATGAGTATATAGTGGTTAACAAAAAGCACCTAAATTCAGCGGGGAAAGACATAATTAGAGCCTGCTAGCTGAGCCACAGATACTTGATCAGAAATTTGGGACCACTTTTTAACAATGATGATAATTAAATGATGGAAAAAATTACTATAGGGGGGCTAAATTAACCATCTTTAAAGTCCTCAGCATGACTGGAAGGAGTAATAATGTAGGATATTCTGCATGTCTTCCAGCTGAAATCCTGCTGGTCTGGGGAGGAGGAGGATGCTACTGTCTCCCTCATATACTACTTATAGTAAATGTGACAAAGCCAAATTAGATTGTTTTCTCAAAATTTTCCCTTAATTAAACACCAATTAGTGCAGTTGAACAGAGGGATACATGATTGAGATCTAATGACCTGTGATATGGAGCACGACAAAATAAATCAATGAGCTTTTGTATTTTGATATGCAAATGTGAAGACTTCATGCAGAGTTCTTCAGTCTGGAGTAGCAATGTAACTCTACTGACTGTGGGCCTGTTTTCCCTCCTCATTTTGTGTGAATTGCCTGCCTTAAACAATATTTGAGTTGATGTTGTTCATAACCTGCCTGTTTCTGAGTTAGGGTTGAATTTTTTCCCCCACATATTGCATTTGTGAGTGGGAAGGTTGTCATAATTTTTGGTGCATAATAAGATCTTAATATAGTTTTCGGTAGTTGTTATGGAATCGTGAAATAGATTGTGTTGGAAGAGACCTTTTAAATGTCATCAAGTTGAACTCCCCTTCAATGAGCAGGGACATTGCCAACTAGACTCTTAGAGACCTTAACCTTGAATTTTTCCAGGGATGGAGTATCTACCACTTCTTGGGACAACTTGTTCTAGTGTGTTTCCAGCCTCGTTAAAAAAAAAAAAAACAAACAATCAAACTTCTTTCTTATACATAATCAAAATTAACCCTCCTTCAGTTTATTGCCATTATCCCTTGTCTTATTGCAACTGGCCATGGTAAAATATCTGTCACCATCTTCCTTGGAGGGCCCCTGTAGGTACTGAAGTGCTGTTATAAGGTCTCCCAGGAGCCTTTTGTTCACCAGGCTGAACAAGCCTGATTTTCTCTGCCTGTGTTCATTCCCAGTCATGTTTATATAACTTTTAGAAAATAAACGTTCCCACTATTACAGTAAAGGTTTTCATCTGTTTAAAGTGAAGCCCAAGTACCAGAATTGGAGAAGGCATGAAATCTGCACTCGTTCTGTGTGCAGGCCTTAGTGAAATGATACAGGATAGAAAAAGATGAGTAAACATCACACAAAAGCAGTTTTATGTATCTAAGATCTCCCATGTCCCATGCTCTTGAGTAGCTACATGACATATCAATCAGTGTATTCTTCCAAAACAAAATCCATCAATCAAAGATGACAATTCCTAACTTACAAAGATCAAATTAGTGTGGTATTCCAAACAAGAATGTGTGGTTTTGTAACTGTCATAAACACAGCAATTTGAATTATCATAGCTCTGCATTGTAATACCTTGCTACCTGATTTCTTGCTACCTATGGAAAATAAATGCACATTCCCTCATGTCCAATACCATGAATAAAAATATAATGTGTGTTAAAAATCAGGATAAATTTAAAAAAAAACGTTCCATAATGACAGAAAAAGGCTTGCTTTAGAAATCCCAAACAGGATATTTTGAAATTAAGCTTTTGAAATATTTTGTTTCAGTGAGAAGCATATGATTTATGTCATGTCATGAGACATAGAATTTTTTTTTAAATATAAGGTATTATATAAGTGTGCTTGAAGTAGGATGTCAAAGACAAATTAAACAAATCTTCTTGACCTCTTAATATAAAATGCTTTGATGATCTATTGAAATGAAATGGAAGTTTAAGTTTATGTATTAGTTTATATGTTTTTCTATTAGTTTACCTCAAATACAAAGAGATAGTAGTAATATAAATTTATATGAAATCTAGGTGTTATCACATATTTCACACTAAAATAAAAAGAGAGATCATTGAAATGGAAAAACAGCTATGGTAATTTGGTTCTGTCAAGTAAAAGACACCCTGCATAGTTTTGGGAAGCAGATTCTCATTTGTTTCCCACAGCCCTTTGGGGCATAAAATATGAAAATGGTCCATTTTGATGAGTGCTTAATTGCTTTTGCATGTATTTCTCCTGTATGAATTCATGGTGGATTCTATTAAAACTTCTCTGTCAATAAATCATGCCAAATGAGTCTCTGTTCAGGAAAGCAGTTATGCAAATGCTAAATCCTTACTGAGGTTCTATAGCATAGCAAAACTATAAAAAAAGGAATGTCCAGTGAATGAAAATAAAAATATGGATAGGAACACTTATTTGAGGAGATGTACTTTGGCATGATTAATCACAAGAAGCTTTTTTAACTTTAGTCAGTGGATTGAGAAATAAGCAGCAACTGTAATTTATTAAAAGTATCTTTGTAAAAAAAAAAATCTTCTTCAGTTCTCCAAATAACAATCTTATGTTTCACAGAGTTGATTTGTTTTTCATACCATTCATTGACTTGTATATTTGGGAAACTGTCCCTGGAGTACTTAGTGCTACAAATCAGCATAATTGTATAGATCTGGCAAAAAGCAATTTATGGTCTCTCTCCATGATGATGCACTGGGGTATAGTGTTTTTCTTTTTTGTTTGAGATATAAAACATACCCACTATTAAGAAATTTCTTGTTCAAGATCTGTCATGTAAAATGCACTCAATTAGTTGTAAAGCACAGATGCACTAAACAGTTGGGGTAGTTGGGTTTTTTTCCCTAGATGCTTACTGGACTTGATATATGTTTTTAACTGAGTGAATTGAAAAGAATCATATTCTTTATTACTGTGTAATATTTAATGTAAATTAGGTGTCAGTAATGAGTATGAGATAGTTCCGTATCAATTTCCAAATACTCTGGTCCCATTTTTGAAAAGAAATAGTAACAATTGTCTTTTTTTTTAACCCCAAATTTTCAGTGGTTAATAATGTAGATCTACCTTTTTTTTTTCTTTGCTTCTGTGCATGGGTGAGCCATCAACTGGTATCAGTCTTGGAAGATACAGAGTTCTTTTCCTATAGACAGTGAATGTAACCTATCATCAGATATAACTTTTTTACAGTCATCAGGTAAGATTTTTTAGTATGTGTGAGGCATGATGATATAATCAATAACCTGTTCTGCTTTTACAGATAATTCCTAAATGACTTAGTGTTAGATTTCATTTCATGCCCTACCACAGAACAAAAGATGTGAAGTAAAAACCAAGAAATGAAGAATGCAGGTTATAGCCACCTACTGGGAGCATTTTATGAAACAGTGCTTTAGGACATTAGTCAGCGTTAAAATGTTATCACCACACATATCGGATTTCTACAGAATCTGGATTCATAAGCTAAAATCCTAATTTCTCTGAAGTCAGTTGCAAAATTCTCATTAACTATCATTAAAATATTCCCATTAGTAAGGTCAGGAAGTAGGAGCCAAAACTGAAATGAGTTACTGCTGAGCATTGTGATTATTAGCAAGTGCAACATTTGAAATTATCCTTCTCTTCAGTGTGAGAATATTTTTCCATTTATATGAGTTTGTTATTCTGCTTTGTGTGTTTAGAATCCAAACTCTTGAGGACAGAAATTAGTTTAGGAATATTTTGTACAGTCTCTTAACAAAAGGGCTTGTGATTTCAATTTGAGCATCTGGGTGCTATCAGAATGCAATGGATTCATAATAACTGCATGCAAAACAGCTAGAAGGAAAATTGCATACAGAAAGGCAATTATCTGGAATATGATAATACAGGCTGCCACCTACGCTGGCTTTTCTTCCTAATGGCTGTTGAAAAAGACTGAGCACCTCTGTTAAGCATTTCAAAGACGGAACAGTGACAGGTGCTATACAGAATTCAAGAGCTATTGTTTAAACTTAAGCAATATTGACTAAAACTATGATTTCACCCTAGGAAGCCAGTTAATTATAGCTGAGGCTTTATTCAAAAGCTGACATGACATAGCTGACAGAATTACAGAGGAGACTGTGTTAGTCATTGACATCAATGATATAAAGTACCCTCGTGCTTCTTACCTCATATGAGGGAATAGTTACAAATTGCTGGTATGGTTGATGATGCACAGTGGTTAATGACATATTCAGGGCATTTACTGTTGAAAAAAAAGGAGATTCAGATCTAATTTATATCTTTTTGACAGTCTCACGGCTTTCACAGATGATGGTGCTGTACTGAATGGAAATAAGAAATTAAATGAAAATTGAATACTTACACCCTTTTCTGCAAGGTGGACCTGAAGTAATAAAGGCAGGGGGGTTTGTTTGTTGTATTTTGATACATTTTAAAGCTGTTTTACCTTTTTTTGTGTTTTAGAAATTAATTCTTTTTCTACTTTATAAAGAGGTAAAAACTAAATGCAAAGGGATTTCTTGAATTTGGAGGAAAAAGAATTCTGGTACACATAGAGTCCCTGTCCCTCCTGTCTCTTTAAGCCAAGACTAATTTGGTGCTATTGTTTCAAAAAATACAAAATAAGTCTGAAATCTCATAGCAGGAATTCTTATATGTAAAGGTAAAGGTCTTAATAACAGGGAAACAGGAAAGGAAAAGGATTAAGAAGGGATAGGTAAAGAAACAGGTATTACAAGTGAGGAGAATACATGGCTACATTTAAAATTGGTAAACTAGCTAAGCCTCACAAAATAATTAAGAACAAAAAGTTCCCAATTCTCAATGGGGAATGGATTGCCAAATTCCAAGTAGTCCTGTGACCTATATCCCCAGAACACAATTACTAGTTCAGCATCAAAACAATTGGTTGATTAAAAAAGCAAACCCCCTAAAACTCCCTGTAGTGTTGCCTTATTATTTAACCATTTTTGAAACACACAGCCTTACTTTCCTGGACTTTGAACCCACTTCTCCTATTTATAGGAATGAACATTAATACTCAGACAAATGACATTCTGGGACAAGGCTGGATATTCCTCTGTTCTTCATGAGGAAACTGCTTCTTTCTGCACAGATCAAGTAAATTCAAGAATTAGCAAGAAACCCACACCTAGTAATTGGGATATTCACCTAGAAAAGAAGAATAGGATTTTCCTGTTTGTATTCTGGTGAATGTTAAATATATTAATTTAGTACTTGATCTACTGGATAATTGGAAGACCGATGTGTTTCTGAGAGTCTCCAGAGGGGTTTGTGTCTTCATAGAAAAAGGGCTGTTTGTTAAACTCACATGTGGGAATTAGGACCTCCTGTAGGACTTTTTAATGTTTATTTTAGCAAGATATCATCATATGGAAATGGTCTTGGTCAACTTTTGGAGCTAGATCTGTAAAGCAGATATTGGCTCAGATAGTTCCATTGTACTGAGCAGTTCTATCCCCAGTCAGTTATCTTGACTCCCCCTTATCCCAGTGGGAGTCAAGCACGTCCAAGTTGAACCTTTGGTCCTTGGGTTAGAAAAATTGTTGGCAGACCCCCATAGCATATGGCCCTGCTCAGAAACTCCTACTGACAAAATGGTGGGGAGACAAGCAGACAATTCTCTTTACAGGCTCTTTTCCTTGGCGTCCCACAGCACTCTGCAGACTCCCTGTGCTGTTTGCATAACTACAGGTCTGAACAGGTGCCAAAGCTTCTGGTGCATTTTACAAATTGGCAACAAGATAAGCTCTGCTGCCATCCAGACAAATTATGCCCTGGTCCAACATGTACTTCATCAAAGGGCTTGGTAGTCACTGCTGGGGCTGTTTTTCATTATCTCATCCTCAGTGGGAGATCAATAGAAACAACAATGTTAGCAAATACTAGAGCCTAAAAGATGTCAAAAATCTTAATAATTTTTTTTTTAATTTTATAGACCCTTAAGTACAGCATAAAATCTTGGCTACAAAATAGGTCTCATGATTCACCGATTAATTTTATTTAGGATTATATACCTGTAGAGAGGTTAGTGTGTGGCCAGACTGAGCTACTAATTACTTACTTTGAACATTACCTCACATTCAAGAGGCACATAAAACAGTATTTATGAATGTGGGCAGGAAATGGCTAGTGGAACAGAGTCCAAAACTGTCTCAGAGTGTTTTGGAGGTTTTAGATTCTGTTAAATTTATTAATATTAGGGAAAATGCTACTGTATTTTACCAGTGCTGAGATAATAGAATATATCTGAGGTGTCAGAATATTCAATCTAATTGATATCAAGGAGGTATCCAAGCAAACTTTATTAAAGTGGGCAATAGCAACCCTAACTAAGGTGAAATAATGAATATTGGAGGCAAATGTAATAAAAGCCAGATAGTATTTATTTTCAATCAGATGTAATGTCTTATTGCAAATATTCCTGAAAGTATGAAACTTAAGTGATGCATTAAAATCAGAAGAAATGTGCTTTTGAAAGCAAAACTGCAGGTAGTAAATTTATCAGTGATATTAAAGTATAACTAGCCTGGAAGAGCAGCAGTCATAACATCTTTTCATAGTCCTTGCATTCTTTTATGTATATTTTAAATGTAGACTTTGTAATATATTGCATTAGTTTAATACCATTTATGGTTTTATGACAACTTTTACTACTGGTACTCTTTGAAGTTTTGCCTCATTTTACTGTAACTCTAGTGTTTCACTATTTGTTTTTGCAGTTTTCAGTCTTTGATCTCTTACACTTATTTTGTTGGTGGGTCAGGAAAGAATGCTGTGAATTGATATACAGCAGACGTTTTTAGGAAATAATGAAATTGTTCAGCTATTTCAGCAATACTTTTATTTTTTGCACCGGTATACAGTGGTCTTTCTAGTTGATGTCATAGCATGAGTATATTAGGCTTAAGCTGGGTGTTTACCACACACCATTCTGAGTATGTGATGTCTCTGTGGGCTGGTGTGCAGATTATTTACACAATAAATAGAATTCACTTTGCTAAACTCTGAAAATTGTTATGATAAATACTTTTGATATTATCCCATTTATTTCCTCTTTTAATAGAAAAAAAAAAATTCAAGTAGAATTTCCTGAGGTGTCAGTCTTATGAGAAGGCGGCAAATGGTTTTTCCCTAAACAAATCCATTACTTTAGAAGAAAAAGAGGTGTTTGTTGTATTGATTGATATATATTCCTGCTCTATAAATCTGGAAGATATGTTGCAGGAAATATTTTTTTTCTGTAGAGACTTTTAAAAAAGACCTTAACAAAAAAGAAATGTTTTCATGAATTAATACCCATTAGAGGTATTGGCTCTTTCCATGTTTAAGACAGTCATTTCCTTAATGGAAATAATTATTTCACAGAAAATGGACTAATTTTCAGGGAATTTAGGTTACAAATTCACATATGCAGGCTTTTCAGGAATTATAACTAGGTTAACCACCCACATAATATCTAAAAGAACAGCTCTTTGTTTAGTTCAATAGCGTGATAATCCTTTTTTAATTTTAAAGGATAATCCTTATTTCCTTTTTTTTCTGAAATGCAGGAGAAAGGGGTTGAGTAAGGTCACTGTGAAGGAACACAGAGTATATCTGTTATCATATAACTCAAGCTGGCTTTCAGAGGAAGGACAGCATAAAGTCCTATTATTTTGGCTGCACCTGGAGAAGGGCCCTTCCCAAACTCTTGTGCAAGTGTTGAGGAACCCCTGCAGTGCAGGTAGCTCAGTGTGCAGCTGCAGCACCAGTGCAGCTTGAGCCCTGGCTGGTGGGAGCTCTGTCCCTTTGCACAACAGAGGGCGCGGGGACCTGTGACCAGTGTGCGGACACCCAGAGACAGCAGGAGCCAGGGACCCCCAGACCCTCCTGTGCTTGCACTGAGAGGGTGTAAAATCCCCGGGGCTCCTCTCTTTGGGGACTTGAAGGCACCCAGCTTGAGCTGTTGCTTTGTTATTGCACCAAAGTTAAATTGTTTTAGGGATAGAGACTTTTGAGAGCCTGCTAGGGGAAACTTGGTGCGAGCGTGTGAGTGTAGCTGGGAAGCTGCTTCCATCCCAGCTCAGGTCATGCCAGAGTGATCCTGGATGGTCGGACAGGGAGTTTTCCTTAGCAGTGTCTGTGCAGGCTCAGCATACTTTAAATACATGACTTTTTGGTAGTTTTGGGACAGTATGTACTGATGTGTTCAGTGCTGCTGAAAGTTGTGTAGAATGATGGCTTTGGGCACCCGTGGCAGAACCCGCTCAAGGAGTGGATTCTCTGTTTGCCTAGGGTAAGGACTGCACACACAGCTACAAAATCAGGGTCACTCCTTGAAAACAAAAGATCTTGTCTGGATCAAAGCAAGAAACACAAAATAAAGAGCTTATGCTTATATTATTAGCACCATAAAAGATTGATGAAGAGTGCTTGAGCTGAATTTTTTTTAAAACATTTGTTTTTTTTTTTATGCTCTGTATAGATCACAAGTGTGAGAGTAAGATGTTAAAATTCAATTAAGAAAACTATTTCCTAGGATGGGCTTAACTTTCTTTATAGCTACTTGTAAGGTGCTGTGCTTTACATTAGTGGCAAAAATAGTGTTGACTCAGGAAAAATCTTAGAAAATCTTCTAAGGAAATAACACTTACAACATCTTTGTTTTGATTATGACTGGAAGTCTCATCCTAGATAAATAAAAAAAATATATATATGTTGATGTATCTTTGTTTGGCAAAAGCCTTGTCTTATCACTGATAATATAATAGATTGTTTTTCAGAAAAAAAAGAAAATTGAAAATCTGGTCTCATAAAAAGTAGGCCTTTCTATATGCCCACTCACTTCACATCAGGGACCTATCCACATGTAAAAAAAGCCAATTTTTGATTTATTTTCAAGAAATGCAAGTACATTGCACTAAGACAAATAATTCTCCACTCACATGGTTTGATCTTTGATAATGTATCCTTTGAGAGTAATGAAAAAATCTTAATCTTTTGGGACTCAACAAATAAATATAAGATAAAAAGAAAGGAGAATTCCTGTATACAGCACATTCAGTAATTAATAAGGCAATTTGCGTGTCAAAGAAGCAACAATTTGTTCAAAAATTTTCAATCATCTTATCCATCTGCCAAAGCATTACAGAACTAAGTATTTTAAGTTTCTGGAATCTTTCCTTACCAAACATTTGTCTTTCCATCTGCAATTAGATTTTTTAAGAAGTACTTTTCTTAATTCAGAAGAGACTCATTTTATATTTTCACAGATGATAAAATGGAGAAGATAAAAGCTGTTTTGATTGTTTTCTAAAAAGTTGAAAGTAATTCACTTGATAGTTTAGAAAGATAAATACGAATTGTGTAAAGACTATTGTATCTGATCAAAGCTGAAAATGTGTATATTTTCTGAACACAACAGTGTGAAATTAACTCTAACCATCTTTTAGCTAATTATAGAAATTGACTAAATATAATAATAAATATTATGCAGTAAAACTGGATTACCATTTTAAACGGTGAGTATTAATCTACAAGTAAAGAATTTTCATTAATATTCATGTGTTTCTCATCTAAAATTTAAATAGCAATTTATCACAAACCACACTTGTACTAATAATTTTTTACAGTGAAGAACATATATTGTAGGAGAATGTACAATTTAAAGTTCTTCAGACATTTAAGTTTGTTCTGCATACATATTGAAGTATTGTCTGTTACATTTATTTAATGTTCAGACTGATTGGAAAACTAAGTAAGTAAATTTGCTGGGTTAAATGGAGAAACAGCAATTTATGCATATTCTAGATAGACATTTTAAACTGAATTGCTTTAAAAATTTGTGTTATGCTTAGTCTTCTGTATCTTGGAAAAAGTATACAGGTCAAACTCTTTTTTGTTCTCTATGTTTTTTAAATGTATTTTTTATAAGTTTTAAGTTATTTAAATAGGTAATGTAAGGAAAATAGTTCTAAAACTATAGTGCTATAGTGCTATACATTTTGCAGGCAACAAATCAGTATAACTGAATATAATATACCAGTTAGCATACAAAGAAAATGGATTTTTGGTGTATGAAAAATAATTACTTTTTGGAAAGATCATGATATTTAAAAGTTTAGTGGAACAATGTTTTGGCACATTGAAGTTTATTTAGAAGTTAGGAGTGATCACCCTGTGGAAAATACTGAATTTTACAGTATTCTCCTTTTCCTGTTTTAAAAGCTTGATGAATAACACCAACTTTGACAAGTATTTTGTTTCCACTTTTTTCATTTTTTTAAAGAAAGAAAGAACTGAAATTCAACTTGAGTACTTAAGAAATAACAGTCTGTACAAATAGTGCAGAGAGGTTCTTTTAAATAATATGTTTCCAGATTATAGCTATTGAGAGTATATCAAAGGCATGCTGCATTTCTCATATCAATTTACAGGATACATTTTACAGAGTTATCATTTCCCACCGCTAATTCCTCAACAGCTCTTTTGCTTTGCAATAAGAATCTTGATGCTGAGTAGTTCTTCTGTTTGGAGTGCTGTGTAAGTAGGACTTTTTCTAGACTCACTTCTAATCCCATAAATTCAGTATGACTCATCGTTCTGATGCTCATGTGAAAAGGATCAGAGCCTCACGTGCATTCTGCACATTTAAAGTATTCATGAGCTGACTTTAAGTGATATAAATTATGTAGAAAAATCTGTGAAACTGGACTTTAAAGCTAGGAATTATGTTTTTTCAGTATACTTGTATTCAGTATTCATGGCTATTCCTGTAACACAATGCCAAACAACTCTGTTTTCAGTGGAATCAGAATGGAACCACTAATTTTGAAGGTGTATAAGTTTTGGGTTTTTTTTTCTTTTTAAACAATGAAACAAAAAAGTTTAATAAAAATTACTATTTTTAACAACACAAAAATTTTGAATCTTTTTATTGTGTTCTTTACTAAGCATGATCTGTGAAGATATTAAAAATATGCATTCATGGATGACAAAATGGAACATTGATTTCACTTGACTGTATTATGCAGGTCATAGGACAATGCTGGTTTATACAGATGGTGGTCAAGGAAAAATATGTGTTAGGAAGAATTTCAGTTCGTGGTTTTAAAGTTTTGGTGGTTTTAAAATCCTTAGCATGAGGTTTATTACTGTGATCTGTGCTAGGAAACCATACAGAGTTTTTTTTTTTTTTTCCAAAAGCTCTGGAGGGAAATAGTGAGTGGGTTTTGATTGGAATTCCAAGGTCAAGGTAAGCATTTCTCTTTACTGCACTTTTCCCCCTAAGAATGGCTTAGGATGAGCTGCAAGCATTTTATGAAACAGCTTTAATCCAGCTGTTTGTTTCAGGTAGTTGATATGTAATGAATGGTATGCTTTATGTTAATTAGCCTTTGTAGTGTTTGGAAAATGTGTCAATAGAAGAACTGGAATTGGTAATGACAATTATTCATAAATTTACACTTTGAGTTACCTTGTTCTTATTTAGGACCTTGATGATTGAACTTAAGCATTTTTAAATACTAAGCAAAATTTTTTCATAAACAGGTTGTTTGAGGTCTTTAAAGAATCTGTTTACAATGAACAGAAATTTTAGGAAGGTGATTGATTCCTTCTGTCTGAATTAAAGCTGGAGAAATAACTTGGCTGGCATGTCATTTTCTTTTAGAGGGAACCTCTAACATCATAACAAAGTATGGAGGAATCCACAGAGAGCTTCACTTGACTTTAGGAAAATCTACTTTTGAATTGCATGTTGCATTGATAAACATCTCTGTTGCACAATAAAAATCTTTTTCATTTAAAGAGCAGCCAGGAATTCATTGTAGTGGAGATAATTCCATCTTCAAGTCAAGACAGCCATGGAAGGCAATTTTACAGTGAAAACCAGTGATGTTCTTTCTTCTGATAGAAATTATAGATGTGGAAGGTGTTGATAAAACTAACTATAGATTTGACTAGAAAATTGCTTGAAGCACCAGAAATATGGATGCATGTGTTTATTTTTTTGCTTTTCTCATTGTTTTTCTGAGGTGATTGTTAGCTTAAAGCATATTTATGTCGTCTGAAATATTTTGTAATCCGTACAAAAAGGATGTCTTGGTGACTCACATTTGAACTCTAACAATAGACAGAATGAGTTTGATATGGGCTTTTATTAAGTGAGTTCTCTCCACCAGTCCTTTTGCTCTGAGCTCTTTTGGAAGTCCTCTTGTCTCTACACTCTGAAATCTTAATAAAAGGGTAACTGGATAAAGTATATTTTTCAACTGTGCTTGTCTCAAAGAAAATAGTTTCTATCAGCTGTACCAAACAGCATTCTTTAGACTTTTAATGATGCCAGTCACACATGTATTTTCTGCCAAAGATAAAAAAAGAGGGAAAAAGAGACTTGATAATCTGGGCACTGACGCTTTAATGAGACAATTCTCTGTAATCATGCAAATAACTATTTGGCTGACTATTTTGGATGAAGTAGCTTATTCTCCACCTGCTAAATGGTAAGCCATCATGGCACAAAAAAAGGAATTCTTCCTACTTTGTGTCATCAGAGTTCAGTGGAAATACTGTGTCACGGGTGTTGGCATTTTGCTTTACTGATACTCAGTGGTCTTTTTTCCAATTAAGCTTTCGGCTCCAACAAAAGTGTCCAACAGAACATTCACTTTTTTCAAAGATAAGCTAACACTAACATAAGAGTATAAAATTACTGACTCTCTTTGATTGTCTCATAGTAGCAATAATAATTGTTCTAGTTTAATAGTTGAATTATAGAGGAGACTGAAGCCCTTAAGACTCCACAATGTTTTCATTTATGAAGAATATCTTAAACCATGTTGTACATTGAATTTTTAGTATAATCTATATCATAGGGCTGGTGAAATTTTATGGGCTCTATACATCTGGGCTCTATACATTACATGTCAAGAAATACCTGAGATTTTATTTTCGTCAACACTTCCACAACAGGACATATATAGAAAGTCATTCTGCTAGCATGTTTAACTTTTCCTGTTTGGGAAAATTTTTGCTAATATAGAAAATAAATATATGAAAATATATTTAAATAAATATGAAAATATATAAAATAAATAGATGTTCAGTTGTGGGGGTCTTTTGCTAACACTGCTTAGCTATGATTTATGGCTTCATATGATCTGTGCTACATTCAGTTTTGTGTTTTTTTCTTAATCAAGTCTTGTTTATTAGAAATTACTAACAACTTTGGAGAGCTATTCTTATCTAATCTAAAACATTTACTTAAATTATTTTACTTCATTAGCACTTCTCTCACTATCCCAGTTAGAGTACTTTTGAAAGCTATAGGCATATAGCAAATACATATTCACAATAACTGTAGCAAACACAGTAAGAAATCTTTCCTTTTGCACTCCAGTAGTCATCCAGCTGTCCTTACCTTCAGACTGCACAGACCCTGATTGAAAGCCTGAAGCTTATTTATGTTTCAAACAGTTTACTCCAAGTTTACCTTAGTGCTTCCACTACAGTTACAAACGTGGGAGTGTGTTCCTGCAAGAGTGGTGCCATCTCCCCCTGGGGTAGGGGTGCCTGCTGCAGAGCTGCTCTGCTGCCTTCTGTCTGTCCCCTCTCTGGCTTGCTATGCAGACCAGCAGTTTGGAGAGCAGGCAACAAGCTGCAGCTGCCATTTGCTGTCCCAGTGCTCCTTCTGCTCTGTCTTATTTTTTTTTTTTTTTTTTGAGATAATGGAACTACTGTTGAAGAAAATAGAGGTTTTTAGCCTATTCTCACTTCAGAAAGGTTGGTGTTATTTTGGTAAGTCAGCTAGGAAGCCTCTCAAGCAGCCTAAGTATGTACTGCAGCTGAAAGAAGCACTTAGTTTAGCCATACTTCTGTGCCACCACTTTTCTTTTGTTGGCACAAGCTTTTGTGCAGCTGTGTGTGGAAATGAGTTAGGCCAAGAATCCTGGTTAAAGTTAACACAATCAAGAAAACAAAATGAAATAGTTACTTTGAAATCCAGCTGATAGGTCAGGCCTGATAATACTTACAAATGCTGTGATCAGAGCCTTTCCAGAGGAGAATTATTCAGTACCATTCATCATAAGTATTTTCAAGATGAGACCTTGTTAGGATGCCAGGTCTCATACGACCTGCTTAGATCCTAAGTAGTGTTCATGAAATGAATGTTAAGCCTCCAGTGGATGTCAAATCTTTTAAATATTAAAGAGTATGTTACATTAAATGGTATATTCAGCACCAGATGTAAAGAGCGGATTTTAGGAGAACCGTGAACACTGAAAAACCTGTTTTTATGTTAATTAATGTACATTGTTCCTCTCTGAAATCACATTCACAAAAGAAAAACAACCTTTTAGTACTTCAGGGGAAAAAGCATTGAAAGCCTCAGAGCACTTCACAGGCTAATCGTTTGGAGCATTTCACACTGTAGTTCTACCTTTTTATTCCTTGTGAATCAGAAAATATGATTTAACTGATGTGTTTCTTTCTTTGTAATATTTTGTAACACTGAAACACAAGCCAGATATTTGGTCATATGCAAATATATATATTTTTATAAAGAAAAGTTTTTGTATTAATTTTGGATCTAATTTTACAAGAGAGTACTCCTTGTAATGTCAAGACCTCAGTCCAAAGTCAGTTAATATTCAACTCTATATAAAGCAGATATCCTATATTTAACTTATATAGAGTGCACCCAGACCAAGGAGTAGTTTATGCACATCATTCACCAAATAAATAATTCAGAAGGTTTCTTAGAGTATCACCTTTCACTGTGCTGTTTGTGTTGTACATATCACAGTGGGATGGGCTCTCCATGCTGTGTATAGTAATGAGAAAGATGGAATGAGAAAAAGGCATCCTCTGGTATTTTCCAGACAGAATTTGGAGTTACCTGAAAAGATTTTAATGCCCCCATTTAGACTGGCTGCTCTGCACCATCACACAGAAGAGGTAAGATGGCCACTGCATAAGTGTGTTGATTTACAAAGTCCCACGATGAGTTTATAATTATTTACACCTCAGCTCTCTCTTATATCCAGCCAGGTGTAAGCTGTAAGGGCCTGTTTCAAAGCAACAGACTTGTGTTTCTTGAATGCATATATGACAGAAGCAAACTCTGACCACGTATTTGATTGAATTATTCCCTTTATCATCTGCAGGCTTTTTCATTAGCAGTGGTCTTCAAGACAGCACTTAATGTTATTTTCTTCTGACTTACAGAATCACAGAATATTCTGAGTTGGAAGGGACACACAAGGATTATTGAGTCCAACTCTTAAGCTAACAGCCCATGCAGGGATCAAAACCACAACCTTGGCATCCCTAGCACTCTGCTCTGGCCAACTGAGCTCATCTCAGGGTTGAGCAACTCAGGAGTGATACAAAAGGAGCAGGGGCCAGAAAAGTCTTGATTACCCATGTTTTCTGAAGTGAGGAAAATATTCAGACGTGAGTTGCGTAGTTATGATCTCCTTGCCTATGCTTTTTAAAAAAGTGCTGGTGAATTATTTTAATTCTTTATTTATATCCCAAATAAACAAGTTTCGTATTTTGTTTTTTAAATAGCTGCAAGTTCCTCTGTAAAAAAATTGTATTCCCTAATCAAGAGACTTTTGTAATTCAAAATTCTCAAGCCTGAAACGTCTGTTTTTGCAAAAAGCTGCAATTTTTAATAGAACCTATTGGCATGGTTTTGTGATTTGCTGTACCAACATTACTGAAATTTGCTTTCAGTAAAGATTTTATTTTTGGAGATGGTAATTAATTTACTTGCTATAATGTCTGTATTTCAGTGAAACAAGATTTCAAATGGCTTTCATTATGTTATTGATCATCTGGGAATGAAGATAGCAGAAAGAGTCACTATTTTTCAAGGCTGAAGAAAAGCTACTGATATTGTTTGGCTGGGGATGTTGGGATAGATTACATACCATTAAATTGTATTTTTGAAATGAAAGATACTAATGCTGTTTTAGATACTATCCTGGATTTCTGCCTCATTTGAATTTTCAACATTAATTAATGCCATCAAAGTACACACTGACAGGTAGTGCTAGGGATAAGGAAGAGTTGTAAATATTTCCCAGGTACTGATGTGACTTGACTAAAAGTTTTGTGATCTTCCTTTCAAGTTTATAACTGGTAACAGGTTCAGAGTGCCAAAATTACTGGAAGTTCTTTAACATTGTAATTGCTGATTCCATAGGATTGTGCACTTGCGTGGTTTTGAAAAGTTTCACCTTCAATTTAGTGTCACAACAATATGGTGACTAATTAAATAAGTTTAAATAAGTTTACCAAGCTCACCATGTTGTTTCACAGCAGCTGGTCATTCCAAGAGCTTCTGGGCAGTGATCTTATGCTAAGAGGCTTTCCTAAGTGAGCTATTTTAGTGGGATCAGACACCTGCTGGCATCTCAGATAACAATAGGAAGGTCTCAAATGGCCTTTCAAGAGCAGCACATCTGCAGAAAAGCCCTATGGCTACCTCATTATTTTTTCAGACCATATAGTTCTTAGAAGAAAGAAGAAAAAGTTCATCATAGAACTTGGGAAGAGCCATAACATGGGAGACAGTAAAAATGTAATTCACTAGTGGTTCTCTACAACCTTCCTGTCCAGAAAAAAATTGTGAGGTGGCTCAGGTAGTCCTGCCTCTCCAGAGCCTTGGTGCTTGATATTTGCAGTTCACTTTTTTTCTTTTTCATTAAACCTTATACAAACATAATACAGAAAAACATCTCTGATGGCCAGTCATGCATCTGACTTGTTACTGGATTTCTAAAAGAAAATGTTGTGATTCTTCTTTTTGTTGTTGTTTTGTTGTGGTGTTCTGTTTTAAACAGCAATTGAAATGAATACATCATTTGGATGCAGACTGTGGTAAAGTCCAGACCAACTTTATGTGCCTGGTTCTGGATTCAGCAGAACTCCTCTGGGAAGCTGTGAAGTGGAATGCAAAAGGGAGAGAACTGCAGCTCTGGTGCTGTGATCTCCTCCTCCCTGTAAGGTCAGTAAGCTCCATCTTGCTCTGTAACATCCTGCTACTACTTGTTTCCTCCTGAGCTAGAACAAGGCAGTGGCAGAAAACTGCACACATTGGAGGCAAAGGTGAAGTGAAAACACTCCCGATGCAACCAGCAGCTCCACCCAGCTTTTTCTATTTCAGAGTGGTCTAGGAATACATGAGGTGAATTTATCATTATGATTGATAAAATGTTACTGACTTCAAGGTTGGCAGATTAGTGGTCAGTATACCATTCCAAAAAATTACTATGTACACTTTTTTTTCCTTCTTGTATCCCTTAGTTGACTATGCAAACATAGAAATTAAATTAAGCTGGTTCTGAGTGCATGCAGAGTTACCTATACCATGCCCTTGTAGAATTTGAGCATTATGGATTGAATTCCATACCATTATTCAGCTTTTTTTTTTTTAATACAGAAACTGAGCTGTGATAAAATTTTTAACTCATTTAATAATCTCGTTTTTTTCCTGAGACAATTTTCCAGTGCCTGAAGAGCTACTCAGGGAGCCACCTGTGTGAAAATTTTTAGCTTTGACATGATATAACTAAGGAATGAACACTGATTTATGTATAATTTCTGTTGGAAATTCTCAGAAAAGCATATTCCAATAGGAAATATATTGCTAGGAAGATTGTCATATGATCATGGATTAGAGTGAGTTTGAAGGGACTTTAAAGACCATCGAGTTTCAAGGGACAACTTTACTAGACCGGGTTGCTCAGAGTTCTGTCCAACCAGGTCTTAAACACTTGCAGGGATGGGGCATCCAGAACTTCTCTGGGCAACCTGTGCCAACCTTACAATAAAAAATTTCTTCCTCAAATCTTATCTAAACCTGCTCTCTTTCTGTTTGAAGCCATTCCTCCTTTCCTGTCACTACTTGCTCTTGTGAAAAGTCCTTCTCCATCTTTCTTATGGTATTCATCATGTAGCATTTAAAATTCACAGCACTGACTACAACTCTAATTATAAGATGTGACATTTCATGTTTGTACACATAATAAATTACCGATGTATCTTTTAATTGTAGAAATGTCTATGATTTTTCCTGACTCTTTGGCTGCTCGCTTTCTAGCTGCTTAAGTGTGCACCAGTGTGGGAGAAGTGTAATTAGGAAATTACTAAGTCTTAGTTAGCAAACTATATTTCTTAATAATCAACACTTCATGGAGCAGAGTAATTTAATATAGAAACCCAAAACTCATTGTGAGACCTGTCAGTAGTGGTTTTGTCTCAAACTGCTGACTCTTACTGCAGGCAATGAAATCCAAAGATTAGATACCCGGGTTATCTTCTCTGCTTCTTTTCCTTCTTTATAGCTTAAAAATATTCCTGTTTTTGTCCTCCTCTTCTGAATAAATGTAGATGTGTATCAGCTTTTCTTTCCCACAGTTTGGTGCTGCAGACTTTAATTTTAATAGCAGATTTAGTGCGGGCCATTTCTAATGTCTAGTTATCAGCGACATTTTTGCTGGTTTCTGAATCACCAAGACAGCTGCTTGCACTGTCAACCTGAGAGCTGTCATTAAAATCATACATCCTTGACATGTATAATTAACTAGCTTGGAGGAGGATGGTTGATTGAAAGCTGCACTGGCTCAGGGAAAAAGCCATTACCTGGCACATACTCACATAATCTAATTGACCTAACAAAGCAGGAGAAATGAACCATGCTTCCAGCTGCTTCTCCTGCCATCTGTGCCTCTCCTTTTATGGGCTTTAATGTTTTCAGTTTTCCAATACAAGTGTCAAATATCTTTCTGCTGAAGGTTTTCCTGCAATTTTTTTTTTTTGACAGTGTGTAATTGTCCACCAGGAATGAAGGATAAGAGGACCAGCTTTCAGAAGGAAAATAGATTGAGGAGTTTGAGAGTGGTGTTGACAACAGATCTGCAGAAGTGCATGGAGCGGATGACGTGCTTAGAAGTGGAAAAAAAACCCTGAAATATTTAGAAGGACAAATATCACTTCAAACTTTATTAGGCATTTGAATTGGGGCTTCATTGACTGAAAATCACTAATATGAATTTTTAAAATTCAAATATTAATAAGTGTTTTGAAAATCACAGATATTTTGAAACATTGGATCCAATCATTGAATTAAGATTTTTTTCTTTTTTTTAAGTAGGTCATGTAACTCATGATACATCGTGAGCTGGAAATGTTTACATCTCAGTAGACAGCTTGGGAAATGCTTCAAATGAACTTCTTGCAACTTGGTCTATAACTTGAACACGTAAAATATTTCTACCCTAATTTTGTGGTTTAGAAATGGTATTCCCCAAATTAGTGCTACCACTAAAAAGCCCCCAAAACCCAGGAGTCCCTGCCCTCCTGTGACAGAAAGCACAAAAGGCAGAGGTCATGGGTTCAGGTAAGAACAATTTACTGGAAACAGAAATGAGCTACAACAGTAACAGTGACATTATTAATGGCAGAAATATATAAAAAGAGAGGGTGATTCACACGCAAAAATGCTCACTGCAGACCTCAGGTGACAATGAACAACAGCAAACAGCTTCCCCCTCCCACCATGGCCTTCTCAGAAGTGTCCCCTACCCCCAGCCCTGGAATGACCTGAGGTGGTAAAAAAACCAACCTGACCATGCCCATATGGCTCCAGTTCTGCCCTCTCATGGCTGGCACAAAAAGCTCACTCTGTCTTCGCTGGAACCAGGGAAACCAAGTAGATTTTTTCTGTTAGAAAACTGGATATATTGCAGTGCAAAAAAGAACTTTAGTCTTTGTGGAAGGATACATGTAAATTACTTTTCTGAAATATCTCCACAGATTCACAGAATATTCTGAGTTGCAAGGGACCCACAAGGACCATTGGGTCTAACTCTTGAGTAAATGAGAAAACAGTGGCATTGCACACATATGTTAGAAAGAGTTATAGTACCAAAAAATTATGCTCATGTATACTCACAAATATATTGTACAAAGAAAACAAAGGTCTAAGCTTTGTTTAGCATGATCTTCTCTGCAGAAAGGAAGTTTTAGAGCAGATGTATTTGAAGGAGTAAAATGCTCTCTGTTAAACTCCAAGATTAAGAGCGCTAAATGCAACTGATGCTATTCCTACAGATACAAAATTGCTGCTGGCCCTTGCTGAGATATGGTAACTTAATCTTCACAGTAGATTCTACAAGAGACCACTTGTCTAGCACTGTCTGTGTCGAGAACAGTAGACATCTTACCTGGAACATTTTTGTAGATTGTACACATGCTGCAAATTTAGAGGGGCACTATATTCTCGTGTGTTCTAACATGAACAGCACTGGCTGTTCCTAATTTCATAATCCTTCTTCATGTGAGGAAATGAAATATGATGGATCTGTTCTACATCTTCATATCTAGCAACACGTAGGGAGACTGGAAATGTGGCTGGAGAAATAAACCTGAATTGATAAAGTCATTTAGTGCACATCTCTGTTGAAGATGTTCTTGTAAGTTACTGGACAAATCCTTTGAATCCCAACCTATCAGTGTAGAAATGAGAAAAAAAAATGTAACAGGATTCATTAATTTAGTCTTCCAATGTAATTAGGTGAAAGAAATGTTCATTGTTGAAAGAAGTTATTTCTAATTTGTTCTTTGCTTTTTACTTCAGGTCATATACAAAAATAGTGACTCAATCTTGCAAACTCTGTTACTATACTTTGAATTTACAAAGAAATACATGCAATAATGGGAAAAAATGAAGAAAAATTTTCATTTCTTTATTTTGTCTTGAGCACAAAATCTCAGCTTCAGAGAAAAGTACAGGTACTTTAGGACTACTAGTACCTACTGTATTAAAATATTTTTAAAATTTGGTTTTCATCTTTACTTGTAAATATGAATTGTTCTCTACAAAGCATTTTGTGGACATATAAAACATTTTCCTCAGTTATTTTCATTAAAATGTATGTTCTCATTTATAAGGAGTCAGTTTGATGTCTTGCATAGCAAAGAGTACTGTAATACAAGAGTGTCATCTAGTGAATGATATGGGTGAAGGACAAACGCCTCAGTAGCAGCCAGACTGTGAGTCATGCCACAAGTACAGCTGATTAGACAGCAGGAATACTCACAGCATTTTAAAACTTTCCTTCAGATCAACTGAACACTAAAAAAGAATTGTTTGAAAACAGTACTATGAAAAGGGAAGGGATAATTTGTCATTTACTGCTTCTGCACGATACATAGCCTTCCTTAAGACCTTCTTATCTCCTGTACTAAAACTGCTCAAACTTCCAGTACTCTTGGAATAAATGTGAAGTAAATTACATTAGAAAGTCAATTAGGAGCTCTCTTTTTCTAAAACAAGCTTAACCCTTATCTGAGTTGTTGAAAACCTTAGACTTTAATTTGCTTTACCTAGGAAAAAGTAAACCACTGTTTTCTGCAGAAGGAAAAAACCCCATACCAGGGAGAGTATTTTTGTTGAGGGATTCTTTTATGCCTTTAAAAAAGTTAGTTAAATTCTGCAGTAGTCTATTTTAATGACTACGCCAATATGTTACACCTGCAGTGGAATAAAAGATTTAATATGATTGTCAGTTATGTATCTTCTCATTGTTTGGTTTTCAATGTATCATGGATTTATCAGGCAAGATATTCAGGAAATACTTAGGAAATTCTAGCTCTAAATTGCTATTCCTGCTAAACAGACAATTTAGTTGGTAGAATGAGGTATTCAGCTACATTTGAAGAACAAAAATCTATACTAGGCAGTGATTGTTGATAATTTTTATCCTACAGGTAGCTAAATATTAGAGTTGGGGGGAGGTAGAGGGGTGGGAAAAAAGGATACTTTGAGTATCATGCCTTAATTTTTAATCACACCAAAAGAATTAATCTTAGGTTCTGATTTTACACGTGCATATAAAAAGCACTGATAAAGAGAGCTCTAAAAAAAGCACTAATTGATGTTTATTAGATTTCCAATCTGAAAAATTTATAAAAAATTAATTTTAATGAAATTAAATTCTCAGCTGAGACACCTAAACTGATAGCAAATCCTATTATTATCCTGACCATGAGAAAGGTTTATCTGATTAATTTCAGCTGTTCCCTTATGTTCTTATTTGTAATCATTCCCTGTTCCTTTCTCTCGATTCCTTTCAGTTATAGATTCCTCTTTTCAACTCAGTCATATTTTTTTCCCAGTGGTATTTGCCTTGACTATTTTTTATAGGCTGCCCTTTCATTTTCAAAGCCATCTGCTTTTCTTATCTTTCCACCCCTAGGTACCACTTTTTAAAATTAGTGTTGTAGGGGAAAATAGCAGCAAAATACAGTAGCAGTTGTGGAAATAAAGGCTATTAAATAAGACAAATGGGTCTCAGTAAAGGATTCAATCCTGGCTGACTTTTTCATGTGGGTTTATTGATACCAGTTACAGGTTCAACAGTGTTCTGATCATCTAAAGTATGGGAATGCTATGCTGGGAAAGTCTCTGGGCTTGAGAATATGCAGAAAACAGAAAACTACATTTTTCTGATAATTGTAACAATCCTGGTTTTTAAAATCTTTCAGCTTGTCTTTAAATAATGTGTGCTGATTCTGAATCTTTCAAAGTATTGTAATTGTTTCACTAATTATTCAAACTATGGGCAGTATTTTGTTATCATAACAAAAAGTCATATTCTATTCTCTGTGTAATATATGGCTCTAAGACTTGAGCCCTAACTTGGTGAAGCTGGAAATAACCTTTGATAATTCAAGATATTAAAATTCCTTAATTATTTCTTACTTTATTGATGAAGGAACATTTTTCTAGTTATGATCATTAAGGATCATCCCTCCAGAGGGAGGGTCACTCTTGGGCAATGCTCACAGCAGCTTGTCCTCTGCTATTTTTCAGACCATTTTCACCCCATGTTTCTTATTGTAATGGCTCATATGTGTAGTCATAATCTCCTCCTTTAGAGAATGCAGGTCTCTTCCAGTGTAGCAGGCAAACACTGTGCAGTCATACAAACAGGTTTGCCTAGAACTGAAAAGCAAGATTTTAAATTACACTAACTCGTGCATAAAACAGAAATCTAGCTCTAAACCAAGCTACACTCTGAGGGCACAGTCAGAGCCACTGTGGCAAGATCTATCATGCTACACTGCCAACATGGCAGACTTCATTCCTCCTCCCAAACAAAAAACCCATATAGCTTCTCTGAGGTTTGAACGTGCATTATTTTCCCTTAGCACATTGTAAATAAACTTGGAATATTTTAGGTATTTCACTCTAGAAATTGCATCTGTTCGCATCCATTTTTCTTGCCATCTGCCATATAGGTTGCAATCTCTTTTAGAACAATAGCAATCTATTTACTAGTTTCTTTCTTATGGTGCTAGGTTTCCCTATTTTCTTTTATATGCTGGCAGCATGCTCAGAGCTGCATTTCCTGCCTGTTAAGAATCTTACACTGGCACTACACAGAGACAGCTCTAGTTCATGCATCCATGGGAAAAATTCAGCAATTCAGTGCCCCAGGTGTGATGTCTTCCTGGAAGTCCTGCAGCATTTGGGACGACAGGGCCACCATGCAGTAGATGGCCCTCAGCAAGAGGTAAATGGTGAGGAAAAACTGTGACATGAAGGCTTTGCCAAAACACTGAGATTAAAAAAAATAAAAGACCCCATTTGGAACCATTTTGATGGGCTTCTGTATTGTAGTATTAAGTCATAAGCTGCCTGCGTCAGTCTGCTAGATTGTTTCCTAAGTTTTTCCATTTGGCCATCTACTGGCCTGTTAGTCCTTCTCTGGGACAAATTACTGCCAGGTTTTCAGAATTAGGAGCCAGATTCTCTTTCAACAGCCATGCTGAGCCCTCCTACTTACACAGCTGTCAGTACTTAGGGCAACCTCTTCCTAGGTGCTTGTGATGGTAGCTACGTATAAATGAGATTTCTTTGGTGCTTCTGGGTTGCTGTCCTGTTCTGGAGGTTGTGGCTTGTTTAATCGGCATGAAGAGGTAGGCTGCCAGGGCTCTTCTGGAAGCATTTGAAGAGGAGGTTAAAAACCTCCTAAACCAACTTGAAGCTACTTGGAGACTGAGGAGAGACCAGCAGGATAGCTTCCTTTAAGAGGCCAGCTGCATCCAAAGGTTGTGCCTGTAGGATCAAGTCACCATTAACAGCAGCTTTCCTCTAGGTAAGTGCCACCTCTCCCAGTGAGAGGGGACGTGCTTGCTCACAGAGTTTGTTTTTTGCCAGAGAAGTAACTCCTGCTCAGTTCTTGAGATTGTCATTGTTTCTAAGTGTGTGTGAATGATCTTGGCTAGTTCATGAAAATAAGAAAACTGTTGTGGTAAATTTCACTTCTTTTCAATTCTTTATAGTCAATTGCTTTTAAGTACCACTCCAGGTGCGGTAGTTCCTAATCTTGAGCTTGCCTTCACATTTATATCTGTTTCCAGGAAACTAAGATGATAGAAATGTTAAAACAGATTGGATTCAGAATAAAATTAAAGTATCATCATAAAAACCATCTTTCAGTGTAGATCATATTTCAATTACAATGTCATTCTATTGCCATTTTATTTTTTCTGTACTAAAGCAGACTGAAATGCCCCCCTGGTATGTGGATGATGCAAAACACAACAAAAGAAAACATGAAGAAATAATAGAATTTTGAATTTAACTTTTATTGAGAAAATGTAATTAAATGCTTCTAATTATAATACTCTAAATTCTATGATGATATCAAACATCTGAAATGCTAGAGATTTGAGAAAAATATTAATTCCCTATAAATAAACTCATTTGAATTCTTTGAGCTACACTTCTATTTGAAGGATACTTTGTTCTGTGGCTTTTTAGCATAGATTAAGAGAACTGTAAATAATCTTCACACTTTTTGGACTAAGTGTAATGATGATGGCACTTTTGTGTCTTCACTCCTTCCTCTGGTGACCAGTTTGTTTACAAAATGTGGCCTCAGATTATTAGTCTACTTAAGAAATCTGTGCAATATATGCACAGTGGGAAATCCTGTGAAAAGAGCAGTTGCTGACTTGAACAAACATATTATTTAAAATACCCAATTTTCTCCTCTGATATGCACACAACTTTTCAAAATGAAAAATCATCTAATCTATATTTCTATACAGTATTATGGAGATTATTTTTATGCAGTAGAAATTATGCTGTTAAACTAAATAATACCTTAGAATTGCATTTTAGGAATTGAAATGATGTGCAGTTCACTTGCAGCAACACTGTCAGAATTAAGCTTCATACAGGGGACTGTATAAAATACTTTGAGGTTTGAGGTCCTTTAAGACTCATGCCTTTTCCTTACAGTTGCCTAATCTGGCTATATATATATATATGCTGTTCTTATTTCTAGCTGGAGTGATTCCCTTTCTTTTGAAGCTTTAGTGAAAAGCACACAGAATTATGTTAAAAGTGTCCAGAGTTCCTACTTCTTTTTCTCCCCTTTTCCCTGTGGAGTAACTTCTCCCATTAAGTCTTGTGAGTGGTTTTGGTGCAACTGTTCCTGTTCTTGATGTCGAGCTGCAGAACCAGCTTTGAGCTGAAGACCTGCTCCTCTCAGGATATATTTCTGCAGATGAGTTTTGAATAGTGCCAGTATCTTTGAATAGTGCCAGTATATATGCTGTCATGTGCTCTGCTTTAAGTATTTTTAAGCATGTGTTGAACATAAGTTTGGGGTAGATGTCTCCTGAGGTCTTTCCAACCTCCATAATCCTGTGATCTGAGGAGTGTTGCTTCTGAGGAAAAAATTGTCACACTGTGCAATACTTGTATTTTTCATCAAGACTTGAAAATCAGTAGAGTGCTTATTTTTTTTCTTTATTTCCAATAAACAAGACAACCTTTAGTAAAATGCTCCATAGATTTCAGTTTATCTAGTCCGAGAAACTATTTTTCAAACTTTATAATTACTTTTTATTTAACAAATCACGTAAAACTAAGTACTTTTTAGCTGGTATTATTTTTAATCCATTAAGGAAGGTAGATGTGTAGATGTGATTGAATAATTGAATATTCAGGGGATTTTTTTGTTGTTGGTTTTTTTTTGGGGGGGGGGTTTGTTTTTTGTGGCTTTTTTTGTTTTGTTTTGCTACATCAATTTTCTTTAGCCTAGAGGTTTTAAACTTTGTGTTTAGACATTTTAATAGTCTAATATGGGAGGCTGTGCACTCAAAGCATTCATGTCCATCAAAATGCTTCATCTAGATGTCAGCAGGAAAGCATGTTTTTCTCCAAGAATCTAGAAGTCTGTGAGGAACTTATGTAATTTAGATTATACTGAAATATGCATTAGTGCATCTGGAATGGCTCTTAGTATGTATTTCTCACATAAAACTTTTTTCTTGTTCTATGTTGTGTCATCTCTTCTTAGTGCTACAGTGAAATATTACATATTTCATAGCATCTGTTTAAAATCTTTGGGTTATCCTTAACTAATGGCTTGAATATTTAACATCCATTACAAAACTAAATGGCCTCAAAGTTTGTCTTGCTTTTCAACATGGAACATTTCAAATAGATAGCCTTATTGGATCAAAATTGATCTCATGAGAAATACTTCAATCAACAATCTTCTAAGTGACTTAAGCAAGAAATAAAAAGAACATAATTTAAATCATAGAATGATTTCAGTTGAATGAGATCTCCAGAGGTCTTTTGGTCCAGAACCAAATTTAAATACAACTTTTTGCTAAAGGAATTTGATCCCGACTTTTATTATTGAATCTAAGCAGCAGACTATGCCATCAGTTCAAAATGACCAAAATGGAACATAAATGACTGCTTATCAAGTATGTATTGATTTACACAAACTGGGAATGATGACGTGTGCATTTTAATCTTTTCATCTGTAGACAGACTTTGACTTACTAGAAATTGTTCAAGAAAACTACTTTTTGCAGCTTGTGATAAAGACACACTGACATTGAATTTACAAAGATAATGGGATCATGCCTAGATGTTAGAAATTTACAGAAGGTGCTGAGTTTTTGAAGCCATAAATGTAGCAAGTCATTGAAAATTGTGGGTCATTGAAAATGACTGTGACATGCAGGAAAATGTAGAGATAGCAAATAGCTATTTCTCAAGGTAAAGAGGAAGGAAATGAGAGAAACACAATTTGGATGAGAAAGACATACATGAGCAGAGCATAGCCAGAAATTTTAAATTTTATTTGATTAGGCTACATTTGTAGACTGTAAAACAAGTTGGCTTTTAACTGTAGCAGCAGTCTCAGTTTTGGTGGTTTTCACATGTTTGCAACATTGCACTTCATGAAGTTACTTTGTGTTCTCTTTTAATTTATGTGTATAAGAATATGCCATGTCTGAGAGTAATTTTAATTAAAAGATGAGTATTGCCTCTGAAAATCAAAGGAATGCTCATGTTATGTTTGTAAGTCAAAATGATATCATAATGTACCTTTAAAATGGGTTTCTATGGCTTTGGGAAAATGAATAGGTTTAAGGGAAGAAATCTATTTAGAATGTTTAGAAGGACAGACTTCCATATAATTTTTTTTTTTCTGGAGTTAATAGTCATCACCTCTTCTTCAAAGAAAGCAACAAACCCAGAAAGTTTTAATAATTAAGAAAAACAATGTTTCAAAATGCTTGCTGCAAATTGAGAGTTCTCATCTCACAGTGGAGCCTGCCCACCTCTGGATTCTCACTGAGAGCTTCCAGTAAGTCAGCACATGCCTCTGTGTTTTGTTGAACTGAGACATTAGGTTATACAAGGAGTATAATTTGCATAATTGCGCTCATGGATAGTTTAGAAAACAGTAATTATATATAAAAATATTCTATGGATTTTACATTGAGTGGTGGTGCTTTCCATGGCACACATGTAAATGGGTTATACTAAATAAATGAGAAAAAGCTGTTTAGTGGTTCACAATGGATTTAAAGCCTTACAGACTCTGAAGACAACAGCCTATGGTATCTGCAAGTTCTTTGATGTGATTTGATAAATACTGGTTTTCTAGTGAGTAAGATCCACAGCAGCCTCAGAGGTGACAGAAAACACCTTGTCTTAGAGGCTTAAGGAATATGGCCCTGAGTTTGTCTCTTGGATTCAGAAATACAATGAAAGTGGCTGCACAGGTGGGCAGCTGAGGGAAAGGACCATATTCTGGAAGAAAATGGTTATTAAGGGGGATTTCAGAACAAAGAATCCTACGTTACACTTGTTCTGAGTTGACTGTTGTTAGCCAGAGCTGTGTGTGCTGTTGAACACCACTTTAGCTGTACTTATTGGTGGTAATGATGTGCCATCCTTATCAAAAAAGTGTTATTATGGGCTGCTGAACTTGCTGCTTGTTAGTTGCTGCATTTGTGCTTCTTTTTGCTGACTTAAAACCCATTCCCACTACTGAGGAAGTGCCCAGTCTTGCACCAGATTAGTCAGCTCTTTGCTTAGAATGTGCCTTCCATGGGTACAAGCATAGCCCCTGCAATGTAATCGGATTCCTGGCTTCTCAAGTTGTTTGAATGACTGGCTTTGCTCCTCTGGTGGTCCATTTTCACCTACCCCCAGCTGCACTACAATTGAGAAATGCTCTTTAGATCTTGGCCATGATGAAATGCACCTGGGCTAAGCCCCTCTGGAGCTTATCAGAAACACTGTTCCCAGGAACTAATGAGAACCTGGATTTTCACAGACAGCCTTGGAAACTTTTTCTGCCTCAAGTGGATAATATTTTCATTATCAAATTTTCAGAGAGAGTTTCTGACCTGAATTGTGGCCAGGATGGAAGATTACTATGACTAAAGCCACCTCTCTTGTGGTTCTAAAAACAGCAGCCCAAAGTGAGACCTTCTGAGCCAGTGAACTCTTGAGTTTGCTCTGCTGGGAGGATTGCTAAATGATAATGATAGATCCAGTGCTGATACCCCAACTCCTTGAGGCTCAACCCTTTGCCTGTTGAGATGATGCAAAGAAGTGCCACCTGAAGGTGGTGTTAGAAAGAGTGTGCAGACAGCCCTTCCTAGGTTAGACAAAAGTCTATCAGACCTGCTTTGTATGGGAAACAAAAGTGAAGAAGGGTTTCTAGGGTGACCCCTAGTTCCTTGCTTGCCATGTTGTGAAGTGTCATAGCTTCTAACTAATGTTTCCATATCCTGAATGTAGAAGGAAAAAAAAATATTAAGACCAGGTGAAAATAAAAATGGAATTTAACATTCAGTGAGTGTTGTACAGTTTGTCAGATGAAGATAGTGATGGAGCTTTTCTTAAGGTGAGGCAGTTGTTCTCAAGGGCTATATTTATTGAGAAGCAGGAATGATCATCATTAACAATTTGTACAGGGTCTCAATATCTGTATAAGGCAATGAGCAGAGAGATTATTCCTTGGTTGCTTGCTGCTATTCTTGTGTTGAAATTTCTATTTTCTTTTTAAAATTTGGCCTAATATTTATGTACAGTTACAAGTGTTGCTGATGCTGGCAGTGTTCTACTGAAGTTGTGAAAGTACCACTGTTTTCTTATGCAATAAAATAACAAACTGGTATATTCTGGGATTATAATGCTGTAGCTAAATTATACAGCTAAATAGGTTGTTTGTTTAAATAGAACCCTCTTGTGATAAAGATTCATGTTATTGCTCTGCAATAGCTTTACTAGTATCTTTTTAGATTCACAAGCTTTTGAGGCTTTGCTTTTGTTAGGGTGAATGTTTACATGTTGGTATATGTCTGTTGGCAAAACTAAAATGCTTTTGACCATTCCAGTTCTTGCTGCTTTAACAGGGACTTCCTAAACTTACAGTATGTTACATTGGAGCTTTTCCTCACAGTTTAGGTGAATCTATAGATGTGTTTCATCACACAGGAATGGGAAAGCTGTCATCTTGAACTTGGAAGAGTTCTCACTGAGCATTTCTCAGTGAGACTTGCAGAAACTGGGATATATTTAAATTTGACTTATGTGAGTTTGAAAAAACTCAATCTTTTCAAGCTCTAGTTTAAATTATTTTGGGTTTGTCAAATTCTGGTGCATTATAGCGGGTCATAAATTATTTTGCTAGCAACTCCTTATTGCACTAGATTAAAAAAGTGTTAAAATTTTCTACAAACATTCACCTATTTCATGCTTATTATTGTAATGTCTGTGTTATGCATACCTGATGTGAGCAAAGGTCAAGGCTGTGTTGATATTTTTGAATTTCAGAGTAACACTGGGTTTGTTTTCTGTTTACTGTAAAGTTCTGAGATAGTTTGCAGAAAAAAAAAAGAAATGGAACCCAGAGATGCTTCTGAAAATAGGAAGTGGTGTAATTAAGCACTTCTCAGCAGGACAGCATTTTGCTTTTGATGTCTGGGGCAGGAAGGAGATCTGTGGGGAAGTGGATGAGAAGTTGTGTTTGGTGCTGGATCTGCCAGTTTTGCAAGACACCATCTTTAAAGCAATCTAACAGAACACAAAGGAATTGTGGTTCATTTTGATCCTTAACACTACTGTCCACAAAAACATTTGTATTTTACTCTTTTTTTAATTTAATGGTACAAAATCCAGCTTTATTGAGCAGAGCAAGACTGGATTTTATAGTGAGAGTGCTGAATAAAGAGTTAAAGATGCTATTTTCACATAGCAGAAGGAATTTGAAAATGCTGTGCAAATACTGCCACCAAATGACTAAAAAGAACAGGTAAGGACTGTGCTATTTCACATTTAAGGCATCAAAAATATTCCAAAATAGGAGTTTTTCTTATAAGTATTCTTGATACAATGACTTATCCAATGTCCCAAAATTTCCATTGATGTGATAAGCAGAGATTATTTACAAAAATGCACCATGTAGCAAACATCTGGTTAGACAGAATACTCAGAATATTTTGAAATATAGAGAGGAAAAGTTATAGAAGCATGCTGTTTAGGGAAGCTATCACCAGTGTTGTTGAGAACTACACATTTTTCAACAATTTAATTAAAATGCCTTACTTGGGAAAGGACTGTATGGAAAAGGAATACCTAAAAATTATGGAAAATATTAATTCATAGGTCTGCCTGATTTTGTCAGATAGAGAAACATCAAAAACCCTGGCTGCATCCTGCTCGGGAATGAGAAATATCATGTAAACACATTTTTATAGATATTTAACTTGTTGTGGGAATTGAGCTACAGTAAGAGGGATTGCAATAGCTAGTGTGGAAACTCTTGTCGTGCTTGAGCTTTCTAAAATGTGTATAATATATAATAGTTATGTAGGGATCTTTATTTATTAACTACTTTAATATTATGAATATAATTATTGACTTCAGTCAAACAGTACGTAACTATTCATTCAGGAAATGCATTCACTCATCAGTTGTATCCAAGCCCAAGCAAAACAGGAGGACAAAGAATGATTTCCTTTTTTTTTTTGAATAAGCAGCTCTGTTCTGATTACAAATCTGTTTGTCATAGCAAAAGACATAAGAATAGCTCATCTTAACAGACAATTTAGGCAGTTGTAAGTGCTTTAGGAGTACTGGACCATATCTCTGAGATGATGGGAAAGGAAGATCGGTGAAAAGTAGTGATTTTTTTTTTTATTGTTATTTTAGAACAATATTTTATTACTAAATTTATGATTATAACAATACTAATGAAATATTAATTGTATTCACTTTTATTATAAGATTGTGAACTTGGAAATTTAGGAGATATGATTGGGATGTGCTTGCATTCAATTTCTCCTCCTGCTTCCACACCCCCTGTGTATTTTCCCCTCCCCTCTATCGCTTTCCTTTTATGCTTTGATATTCATCAGGCTTTGATCAGTTCACTTCTCTTTTCAAACCCTGTTCAGAGACAAACCTCCTGTGCAGATTTCCATAGAGAATACTGGTATCCATAAGCCTTCCTGTCTCTGATAAAGGCCGTACGCTTTAATATGAACAAGTCCAGTGTTTGAGCCCCAGAGATAGATAAAAGAATCTGATTAGAGGAGAAGTAGTTGCAAAATTGTGGGGTTTTCATGAATTTGAGTCTTTAAATTTCTATTACTTTTGAGGCTGCTGATACAGGTGAGCAATTAGCAAACTGTAGGTGATGAAGGAGTGAATGATTGGCCAAAACTTCCTGGGCGAAAATGGAAACAAATAATGATTTCCATAAGTCTCTTACCTCTGTGATACCTGCAAGAAATATTTTAGTCTCCTATACGCAGAAAATAGCATTGGCTATTGTTTCAGAACTAAAGCAGTATCTTGAGTGTTTTCAGAGAATAATTATTGCCTCAGACCCACTTACATCAGGCTGTGTTATCCAGCTGTGAGTGTACATAAGCTTTTCAGGCTGGCTATAGCACTTCCTTTTCCTGTCTAGAGTTTAGGTGGAAACAATTAGAGCAAATCAGATTATCTGCAGAATATACTTTTGAAAATTCCAGTGTTTTTAAATTCTTCAGAGGGTGTGATGGAGTACTTTACATTCAACCAAGTCATATATGTTCTCTCATACTTTAACCCAACTTGAAGATATAGCAGTTACTAATGGGTTAATGCTTTTGAAAAACCTCAGGCTGAAATAATAACAGTTGGGAAGAAATTACACTTTGTCAAGTAAAAAATGTCATCCAATATTGTTTGTTATTAAAATCAGCACGTAATTCAGTCTTTTAGTTCTTTTTATGAAAAGAAGAAGAAAAAAATCTTTTAGGCCTAATTTGTTTCCAGGATCCACATCTGTGCACTTGGAGTACATTCTTTGTCATAATAGCAGCTGATGAGACAACTGATGTTTACTCTAAACAGGGCTGGAAATTTAAAAAAATAGAGATGATTTTTCCCCTTACCCTAAATTTCACACACTCAAGAATGCTGTTAAGTACTACTTTGCCTAAAGCAATAGCTACTCGACATTAGGAAAATGTGAAAGTTGTATTTATAATCAAAAGCTAAGAGTGTGGGAACATGTGGGTTTGAGATGTGTGAAGAATAGCTCAAGCACTTGAAATTTAATGAAGGGCTTGCTACAGATTGAAAAGCATATCTTTGCTCACATCTTCAGTCTTTCTGGTACACCTTTGTTTTCCACCCTCTCTTTTGCTTCCATGCTGGTGCAAATTTTCATTAATATTTACTTTCAAATATACTTTGCTGACTCATAAGAAAAGCAGGGTCTTTTTGGCTGTTAAGCACCCAGCAGCTAACTCATCCCAAAGTTCCACTCTGTGTATTTCCTCCTCTTCTGCCTTTAGTGAAATATAGATGGACACAAAATTATGGAAAATATATTTTTTTGTAATGATGCCCTGCCTTTCCACATAATAGGTAGCTGGCAGTGTAAAACAGTCATGTATGCAAGAACAGCATCTGTTCTGCTTAAGTTTTTGAGTGGTTTGTGGGGACTGTTCTCCAATATTGACTTTACAACAAAACATCTTCACCTGTCCATTCTGTTTTGTTAATCCTCTTTAAACATTTGTACCCATTTTGGTTGTACCATAAATAGAGAGGACTGGGGATTGTTTATTTTCCCCTTGAATCGTTATAGTCATGGAAGCAGGTACTTTTTGCTTCCTGATAAATCAGAAAATAAACAATTTAGTAACTTGCTGTTCTTTCCAGTGAGAAATGAATCAGCTATCTCTGTGAATCTATCCATATTTTAAGCAATTTGCTCTATACTAAATGAAAGAAAGTTGCTGCAGGTGGAAGAAGGAGCATCTGCACCACTTCTCCCAGCCCAGCTGATTCCACTGTAAGGCTGGGTACCTGATACAACTTTGTCACATCACACTCATTTTCAGTAATGAACACAGGGACAGCTAGGGTGGCCTGGTGATCGGCCAAGTAGCCAGGGAATCTAAAGGAAAGAGACTGTTGAGAATAGCAGACACATGAGGAGGAAAAACACATTAAAAAATCAGCTCAGCAGTTGTGGAAGGGGCTCTGCCAGGTGAGCACCTCCTAACCTGCATGAACTGAGTGTGGGAAGGTCTCCTTGAGCTTGTGACAAGTCAACTTGTGACACAATAATCACAGTGTTCACTGACTGTAGGGTGGAGATTCTCAAATGCTCAAGGGGTTTGGAGCTCTGAGTTCTGTGAGAAAAGTCAAAGAAATTCCAGCTAAAAAGGCATGTTTTCCATCATTGGTTGCTGAATGACTTGAGAACTATTTATGTTGCTCTGTGTTATGCTGAATATCAGTTTCTTGGAAGACTGAACTTTTACTTCATCTTCTGTGGTTTGCTTTGGTGCTTTCTATTGTGTGGGGACTATTTTACATCTCTAAGCCTTTGTTGTGGCTGCCCTTTCGTGTAGTCCTGGTGTGAATCTTGGCAGTTATGATGACTTAGGCACAGAGGTAAATGCTACTCCTGTACATGCTCATTCTATTGAGGACCATATTCTATTCAGATTAGAACCACTTTTTTTCCCCTTTATCCCTTGTAATTGTAATTCTTAATTTATAAATTAAAAAGGTAAGACAAGCTGGTGATTATTCTTATCATTTGAACTTTTTCTTTATATATAGATCTAAAACTATATTTTAATGAGTTATCAAAATAGAGCTTGAACTGATTCATGGAATGCATAACATACATTATGTAAAGTAATTTCTAAAAAAAATGCCCTGGAAAAAATGCATGGCTATATATTGAAATGAAATATAGCAGCTGTTACAAAGATAGATTTTTCACCCTCATTTCCATCTCCATAACTGAGGTTAGAATTTGACTATTCAGCCACTGGAAGAAAACCTGAACAGAAATATAGTGACAGCTTAATTTTTAAAAGCTGCCATATTTTTTCTGGGTAGCAAAATTCAATATTATTTTATCTAGAGAATTTTAGGAAGCCTAAACCTGACAGATATGCAAATGCAGTAAATCAACAAAAAGCTCTCTCCTCTTATATCTTACATCTAAGTCTTTAGTTTTATTTGGAAAATATTGAATTTTTTTTTGTCTTTCCTGTGCTATATTATTTAATTGTAGCCTCTATAGCATATTAGCTTCAGTAAAATGAGAGTAAGATTCTGTTTTCAGTAACTTCAGTTGCCATTTTCTTTTCATGTAACTCACCAGGAGGTTGATGTTTCTTTCACAAAATTACATGAAAAGGTTAGACAACTCAGCATTGAAATAGTGAATCTTAATCAAAACATTTCAAATTCTTTTTTTAACAAAGTAGAAAAAGTAGACTGTATGAAAAATCCCGCAGTTACTTCTCAATAGCACAGAACAATTTTCAAGAGTCAATATTGTAAAGAAATTCAACATTGACATAATTCTTTTTGTTTCCTAGCACTCGCAGTCAACTTCTATGTAAAACAACCTAATTTTGCTTTAAGAAGCCAGAAAACTTCTGGTGAATGCTGTGGAAGGACTCTTGAAAAAACAAGGGGACAAGTAAAATTTTAATCATTTAAGTCTTATATAATTAAAAATAATTGACATTTCCACAGCATCCACGTTGAAGAACAATTGTCAATTTTTCTTTTTGTGAAAGAGAAGGCTAAGCAAGTGCACATCATGTTCACAGAATGTTCATCACTCTTTCAAACAAGTACTAACTGATCTAATTAAAAAAAAAACAAACAAAAAACACAGTAAGAATATTGTTAATAGTTTGCCAATTTGAAAAAGTACATTTCTATCCTCTCTTTTCAACATTTCTCATGTTTTCTGTTTGCTTAGTTATGTTAGTTGAAGTGAATCCAATCCTTCCTGCTCTTGATAGCCCCAAAGGGGAAGAAGATTCACATGTGTTTGGTGTTATGCCTTTGTTTAATAAGATACAATTAATGGAGACTTGAATGCTATGAAAATTCCTTGGCTTCTCTTGCTTCCTAACTTTTCCCTTTTTCTTCTTTTGACTATTTTTTGTGACCAAATCCATTTCAGCTACAGCAGAGATGCCCACAGTGGTAACACAGCTTATGCTCCTCTCTTGTCATTTCACATTAGAACTTTGCCACGACTCTTGCTTTGCTGATGTGGTTATGCTAATCCCTGTGGTTTCTAAAAAGAAGTGGGGAAAATGTCATTCCTTTTGCTTGCCCAGGGACATCTGTATGCTAATTGGATTAAAAAAAATATATTCTTTGCATCAGAGATGAAAGAAGTATGGCAAAGCTGTTTGTGCAAACTCATTTGTGATTCCTTGATTAGAAGTACTTATTTAATAATAGACTGACAGTGTCTCCCAAGACATAGCATTTGGTGAAAAAGAAAATGTGCTAAGAAACAGGATACAATTATTCTGTGTGCCAGCTTGCTGGGGCTATTAAAACACAATTCTCTGCAGAGTTTCTGCTCTGAGTGACAGCACAAAATCAATATTTGTTCTAGCAGAAATTATCTGGGTATGTAAATGAACATATATACATACATGCACACACATCTAGAGCTGGAACCTTTGAAGCTTTATTCGGTTACCACAGAACAACATAATGGAAGTTTTCTGAATGGAGGTTCCCTCTTTCCACTGACTAATTGAAGCTTTCCATGCTTTATGGACTTTGCCTCCAAATAATTAAGATATTAATCATTATCTTTCATGCTTTCTCTTCCACTGCTGCCTCATTTTGCTAGTAGGTATTAGACTACGGATTTTCTAATATATAATGTTTAGCAGTTACTTGTTTACAGCATAATGTGCACTTTGAAGGTAAGAACTCTAAAAGCTTTGTAAGTACGAGAAAAAAACTATTTTGTTTTTTTCTATTATCAGCTGTGTGTAAAGCATCAATGAAAGATGGTTTGCTGTATTCTTCCCTATGGAGATAATATAATGAACATATAATATAATGCCTTCTAAGGCTCAGAGAGATGTGCCAAGGCTACTGGCTTTGCCCTGGCACACAGCTGTGTCCCGTGTGAAAGGCTTTAATATAAATAAAGGCACTGTGCTGGTGTTCTGGAAGTGCAGTGTAAGGCCAGCCTCTATCCCTGTGAGCACTGCTGTCTGCTGATGTGGCTAAATGGTTTCTTGGCTCATAGCCCTTCAAGGCCATATCAGCAATAACCATAAAGGAATGCTCACCAACTGTCTCACTTCTGTAACAAATGCACTAGAGCAATGGATAGCACTGCTGTATTTTCATATTTCATAATGGGTTTTCATTTATTTATTTGAGAGGGGAATTGTGTGTGTGTGATTTAAAGATATTTCTTCATGAATAAATGATAAATCTGGAACTTGAAACTGCTGAACTTAATCAGTTATTTACCTAGATGGAGCAGTATAACTCTTACTTTTAAACCTGACAGTCTTTGAAGTGTGCATAGATAAATCTTCCCTGATAGACCTCTTTTTATCAATCAGCTATGTATATAAGGAACCAAGAACAACATGCTTAAATTAAAATGAAGGTAACATGGAGAACTTCCAGCAATTCTTCCATTGGTATCTATTTTCAAATTCTGTATTTCTTCTTTCTATTTTTTTCCTCCTATCATAGTATGCCTTATCATATTTACTATTTACATCTTACCCAGAATTTTATTGGTCAAGATTTCTAATAATTGCTTTTTCTATCTTGATGTGAAAGGGGAGTTTCATCCAAAAGGCCAGCACGTGATCAGGCCATAATCTACTTTTCAAATGTAGCACAGGATTATTTTTTTTCCCCTGGTACTGAGGGTTATAAACAGGACCTGTGTAAGGCTATTGTTTGCATGAAAGAAGTTTTTGGAACCCCTTCCTGAGCTGGTGCACAGCTTTACTAACAGCAGGACTGTTGGGCTAACAGCAGGCTAATTCATAAATGAAAATTCTATATTTTTAGGTGGTAATTTTTTTATTCTGTTTGTAGCATGGTGTTACCCACCACGTCATTCCATGCATCTCAATTATATGGGAAGCATAATAATAGCTTTCCATAATATGAAAGTCTTTGAAGCAAATGGCCAGCCATGTTGATTGATTGGCAGAGGTTATTTGAGCCACACAACTTTTTTCTTTAACATTCTGTTAAAGAATGTTAAATGGCTTAGATTTATATCTAATGTTCATCAGCCTGTTAGGAGACCAGGTGGTTGGCAACATAATCTAAATGCTTTCAGCCTGATTCTGCTAGTTGGGAATGAGATGCATGGAAGGGCAGAAAATAAATTTTAAAAATATATGAACATACAATTAGAATAACAATTTATCTGTTGCAAAATTCTGTAAAAATATGTCTACATTGTAGTGCTGGCAAGAAGCTGCAATCAAAATAATCAAAAGTCATATTGTCAAGTAATTTCATGCTAATATAGTGCCCTGTTAACCTTCTAGGCACAGAGTGGGAAATGGCACATTAAAGCATCCTTATGCAATGTATTCCCCTTCAGGATACTTGTCTAAATTATGTTGAATAATTCATGGTTAGTTAATTAGCGTTCCATTCCAGTGGAACTTGTGCTGTGTCTGAGTTTCTATATTTTTGCTCCCACAGTACATCCTGAAAAAATGGCAATAGACTTCTTATTTCTTGCACCGAAATTATTTCCCTACTGCGTTTTTCCCCATTTGCAAGAAACATTTCCATTATCTCCCTATTTTTGTTCTTTTTTTGTATCTCCTATTGCACCTGTAACAAAAATTCTGCAGGTGAAATGCAGTGTAATGCATCCTAGCGCAGCAGGACTCGGAGTGGTGAGAGTCATAGCAAAGGCTATAAGTGCTGCAGGAATACAGAGATGTAAGCACTATGGATTGAGGCTGTCACTCTGGACTATGGTACTACACAGGCACCTAAATGGGACACTGAGCTAAAGCAGATTGCAATATCTGAACTTGTACACTCTTACAGTTCCCTAATTTTAAGCAGATTGTATCATTTACTGGTTGTTTTGCAGCACCCTGGTATCCTGTTTAAAGTATTTCCATGTAAGCAGAGCTCAGCTGGGCTCCCTGTTTCATAGGCCAGAGATGAAGCTCAGCAGATACATGAGGGTTCAAAGATTCCAAAAAAAGCACCATATGTATGGTGCACCATATGCACAGAGTGAAAAGGGGACATGCCTTGGTTTTTCCTTCCTGTTTTTCATGCATGTACCAAGCAATTTTGTTCTTGTTGGGGTTTTATTGCTGGCTTCCTCCCCCTCCCAAGATTACTCCTTTCCTCCTTATGTTTAGAAATTGAAATGGTTACTCTTTGAGGTTTTGAATCTGTGGAAATAAAATAATAGTTTTAAAATTAGCTATCACTGATTTGGATGTGCACATAGTAGGAACGACGCATGCCCCCACCATATTGCATTAGTATATAAAGAAGTGGAAGAACATTGCATAATGAAGACAGTGATTTTGCATGCTCAGGTTTGAGGTCCATGGGTTAATATTACCTCTTGAAGTCCCATCCTTGTCATGCCCAGTTTTGTATGGGCAGACATGTTCCAGCTGGAGGTTGGCAAATCTTGGCTGACACAACAAAGAGAAGATTCTTTTGCTGGCCCTCTGGCTGATTTGTTCCATTACAAAAATAAAGAAGGCTGTTTGTTCTTACAGAAAGGCAATCCATAATTTATCACTACCACTTAAGGTCAATAACTAAAGTCAAGGTTTTGCATCCCAAGTCTGGGAAGTGGTCATGTAGTTATACACAGATGGTTTACAAAATCACTGAGCTGAGGTATCTGTGAGTGCTTCTCTACCTAGGTAAAGTCAAGTGGAGGGTCTTAAAATAGTAAAGGGTGAAGGCTACCTGTGGAGGGATAGAATGTAAGAAAATATAGTGCAGAAGGCAGTCTGACCCCTGAGGAGTTGCAGCTGTACCAATCACCAAAGATTAGGAACAGGCCTGCCCTTAATAGGCCAGAGCTGTGTCCAATAAGATGAGTGCTACAAAAGAGTGGGTTAGCTGGGTGAGGAGAGAGATGGGGTTTGTTGGCTGTGCTGTGAAGAGAGGTGGAGTTTGTTGTCTGTGCTGTGAGGAGATGCCCATAAGAAATTATGGAGAAGGTACGGGAACTTTGCAATAAGATAACAACAGCTACCCAGAGTCTGAATGGAATAGATCCTGCTTGTTCATCTGCCCACTCCATCTGGAAAACAGGGTTGAAGTAAGTGACTGATAGTTAAATCAACTGCTTCTGTATTCTCTGGCAGTGATGCCTTGCTTTGCTACTCACTTTAAACATAACTTACGATAAATGATAAAACCCTGCAAGAAAAAGAGACACTGTTCAGAAAATTATGTTTTTGCTTTTCTTGGTTACCAACTCCTCATGTACCCAGCTAGGAGGCAGTGTGTTATAGAGAGTGCTGATCAGGAGTGAGCAGGAGGTGAAGTCATGGCATACAAGGCAATGATAGAAAAAATGTCCCTCTTTAGAGGGCATAGCAGAGCAAGGGGTCAAACTGTCATCAGTTCAGCAAACCATGCTTAGTCCCAAACTAAGAATGGCTCTAGAAAAGAACAGAAATGAGAAATCTCACTTGGATTATATGTGAAAGATCTGCAGGATCCGCATTTCTTTTCTGGCCTGTGTGCTGCTCTCTATATCTTGCTATAACATGGGAAGAAGACACGGCATGTGGAGAGGAAGTTGCTTGCAACAGATTTTTATTTTGGAGGTTCTTGTAAAGAACTTTTTTTAAGATTTATTCCCTTTAGCAGGTGTGCATGTTAGCAGAATGTGCTGTCAAAAAGCAGCTTTTTTGGCTAGTCCTTATGTCTTTTCACAGAGTTGCACCATTGATGAAAAAGATAAGGTCACTATGGAAACACAAACATCTGTTTTCTTCACCATGTTTATTTTTAACACTATTGAATCTTATGAATGGATCTTCACGTGTTGAGAGACTCTTTTTTTCTGAATGTCCTTTCTTATTGCATAAAAGATATACAGAGGATTTGACATAACCCTCCAGTGATTTAGGATCATTTTAGTTAAGGGTATTTAATGAACACAAGGTATTTCTAATGTATGAAATTTTCTCCAACCTTTGTGAAAATTCAATCTTTCTTGAATTTTGCAGAATGAATCAGTGACAGCTAAACTCCTGAAATGAAGAAAAGATGGTTGTGGATTTCAGTGGAAGAAACACTCAGACTTTAGGGGTTTTCAGTCCCTGAATGCAGGTTATTTCACTCTTATATAGACAAACATCATTTTTACGAGTGTCAGCAACTGAAGTTTTTAAGAACTGCTTGATTTCTATACCTTGGGAATTACTAATTCTATACTTAGATTCCTAAATGGTGTTTTAGAAGGTGGATATTACAAATCAATCTTTAATGTCTTTGCTGACTGCTTTATCTAAAATCTAAACACATCCTATGAGAAATATTGTCCTTCTTTTTATTGGGCTGTATAAATTAATGCTGTTGATCAAAACAAAATAAAAAATCAGAATGCCATAGTTGTGAGATTGATTTTAGTGGGGGCGCATAAATAGTGACCAATGCCATCAGTAAAAGCAAAGACAAAATCTTTAAAAAGGGAAGCATTTTCTATCTCTGTCACTTAATGAAATAAAGTTGTGCTCCCTCACTTTGCCTCTTCTCCTTGCCTTTCTTCCCTACCCTTCCAAATTTTCACAACGGTGAACTTCATTTCACTGGTAACCTAATGTGTAATTTTAATCTAGTGGAATTTTGCAAGCTAAACTTGACAGAATGGGGACAGATATTCAGAGGGAAAATATAAGAAGATGTACACCATTCTTTATTTTTCCCCCCTCTAAAAACATTGCTATTTTAAATCAAAGTAGATGATTCTTTGCATATTCATATGCCCCAAATATGAGTTCTTGTCAAGATCATCTTTCTCTAAAGAGCATCCATTGCAGATCTCAGACCTTTGTGTCAGTTGCATACAAAGTAAGATCTAGTGCAATCTCTGAAACTCTCCTGATTTTTTGCTGTGCAATTATTATTTTTTTGAAAAACAAATATTTTCTTTTTGCAGACTTGCTACCAGCTCACCATGCTCCTGTTTTGAACCTGAAATTGCTCCTGTAACTTTTCTAGATTGGCCCTTTCAGGTTCCACAGAAGAATATATCCAAGATCCTAAGTCAAACACCTTTGAGTGTTACCAAGTTAATATACCTTGTGCATAATACAATAGTCTTAAATTCTTATCAAATGACAAAACAGTAGACAAGTAAAGAATTTTATTCAAATAATTTACTTGAAAAAACTCTTGAAATAGAGCTAGGACCACTGTTTGCATATGAGTAAGTGACTTGTCCTTCAGTCAGAGCTCTCAAACCATGGTGAACAATTAGCTCAGTGCCATTCAGCAGCATTCCTGAACCTTAAGGCCTTGTCATAGTTGTCATCATTTCTCAGTCCATGTTTTCCTTTGCCAGTCAACCCTTTCTCATCACTACAAAAGTAATGTAAGATTTCTTTAAGACAAACTTTTGTTGGAGAAGACAAAATAATGAATAATATGTTAAAATAATCTGATTTACCAGATTAGGAAAACAACTCTATTTACTGGTTTTGCCTTAATGGCTTTCTGAACAGGGACCTAAATTACAAATCCTTTAACCTCTCTATAGGGAGAAATATATTAATTCAAGTTATCAAAAGAGCTTATGAACAATATTTTGCAGGTGTGCTTGTTTTGGCTGGGATAGAATTAATTTCTTCACTGTAGCTGGTGTGAGCTCTGTCTTGGATTCATGCTGAATAGAGGGTTGACAAGAGGTGTTGTAATTACTGCCTTTTCTGCTTCTCATCCCTACCCCCCAGCAAGCAGGAGGCAGGTGCATAAGGTGTTGGGAGGTGACACAGCTGGGAGAGGTGACCTCAACTGACCAAAGGGATGTTCCATGCCTTAAGGATCATTTCTCAACATTTATCGAGGCAGGGAAAGAAACTAGCTGGGCATCATTCAAGTGGTGGTGAACAATTGTTAATTGTTTTTCTTTTTTTTTTTCTGCAATTATTGACCTACTCAACCATGAGGCTTCTGAGTCTTGTCCTTTTATTTCTGTTTCCCCTTTCCTTGGGTGGGAGCAAGAGGCTGTGTGCTATGCATAAGTTGCCAGCTGAGGTTAAATCAGACAGCAGAAAAAAATTAACTTTTTTTTTATAAAAGGGTTATTTAGTGATTACATTTGAATTACAGAGCATTTATTGGCTTAAGCAATCAATGTTTTATTCACAATAGCAAGTTTCTTCTCTCAGATTGGAGTACTAAATATTTTTCCGTTTTATTCACTGTCGCTTTTATATTTACTAGAGCCCTTCAAATACAAAATATTGAACACAATGTTACCAATGAATAGAAGCATTTTTGCTTTTACAGTGAATATAAACATATACAAAGAGATAGGTTTCATTTTGTGTAGTTAGAATAAGCTAACTTCCTAATTTATTTGTCTTTTTCCACTGCAGTAGTTGTGAATAACATTATTTCAATTTAAGTAGTAGTGCAAAACATGTTGACAGATAAATATTCTCTGCTAAAACAGTTGAACACTTAAGATTCATTTTTCTTTGGCTTTCATACTGTCTTATGGGTACTCAATATTTTTAAACTCTTGTAAGAGCACCTTGAGGTGAGATGGAAAATAGTCACTCTGGTAACTCTTTGAGATGACTGAAATTAAAATATTATCTGGCTCTGTCATGGCAAAGGCTCTACAGAGCTTTTCATATCTCTGACAAGGGGCTTAAATACCAAATTATTGGTATTCTTTGACAGTTTTGTCTTAGTGTTTCCATCTGAAGCTGCTCAATTTGTGTGGACCCACAATGTGATCATGTCTTCCACATCCATGTGATCCTGCTAACTATTACTAAAACTGATTTTGGGGGATAATCTATGGTTTAGCCTATGGTTTATTGATTACTTAACAAATAGCAGTTCTAGTCTCCTAACAATGTTTAAAGAAATACCTTTGAAGAGTTACCACTGGTTATATGATTATAACCTTCACCTGTGATGTGATAAAACTCACGTTCCTATATGGAACCCTAAGACTTGCCTTCCCTGGTCTTGATGAGAATGTTTTCTGAAGACAAAAAGCCCTTTTCTAAGGGGGAGTTAAATGGAATCAATTACATTTTGGGTAATATTTTTTACTAGCCGGTCTGGAAATATAAAAAAAATATTTGACAGACCCTGGTCTCAAGGTTGATAAAATTTAGTTTATTTTCCTGTATTGATATTAATATTTATTTTTCTTTTGAATGCAATTTATTTTTTTTATTTGTAACTTTTCAATGTCTTCTCTCTTAACTCTGATTTGAAATGAGGAAAAAAATATAAAACCCTTTATATAGTGAGAATGATAGGCAATTTTACATGGGGAATGCCTGAAATTAGTTTTCTTGATGAGTTTGTGTATCTAACTACAGCTTTGTGGGTCAAAAAAAATCTGTATCTAATTATATAGTATGTGTATGTTCCATTTAATTACTTGTGAGAATAACTTCATTTATAAGCAAATGAGGAACATGGTATTTTTGTCGGGTGATACCAGTATATCATATTGATATGTTAATGTGACATATTGTGGGGAATTTTACTGAAGCATTACCATTTTCTCTGTGTAACTAGCAGTGCAGAGAAGTGGAAGAAAAATAACAATTAATGTTCTCTCTTCTAGCAATTTTTTTTGCTTTCTCTTTTGTGAAGAGCATAAACAGAGGTATAGCAACTTCACAAGTAGAAGAAACCAATAGCATGAAGTCAATGTATATTATTTTGCTGGCTCATTTCTTTTGTTGAAACAGACCATTGCAGACCAGTCTTGTCCCAGACCTCACTTTTCTTGTGTGGGTTTCCATTAAATTCTCTAGCTGCCATCATTATTTTCTATTAAAACAGTATCTGCTTTGTACTTTCTTGAGAAATATGGAGTGGCCTTTAAGGAAGACAGGAAGCTTTAAAAAAGAGATAATTCAAGGTATTGGGTCTCCATTTTCCTGAAGGATCTGAGAAAGAGCAAGGAGCACAACATATTGCCAGATCATCCCCTGCTAATTAAGAGAAGGTTAAAAAATCTTGCAGGGAAGCTGACCTGTTGTCACCGTGTCACTTGGCAGGGTGCTGGAGTGTTTGCTTGTGTGGAAAGCTGACAGGGCAATCAGGCTCTACCCAAGCTCTGCTTTCTTCTGAAAACAGCCTTTGGCTGCACAGAAGTCAACACATACTGTTGCTGTTTTGTTGTTCGGGTTGGTTTTGTTTTTTTTCATCAGTGACCTCAGCTTTGAAGGAAGCTCAGTAGTCTTGCAGATGTATCAGATGCAAACATCAAAACTCTAACTCCTGTTTCCAGAGCGAGAGCTGGCCCTTAAATTGGAATAAAAGCTAAGTTTTACCCAAGAAAGTTCAGGGTTCTTCTCAAAGGCTTTTTAGTGGATGGGACAAAGGACAAATTATTTTTGAGACCCTACTTCAATGTCATGTATTGGTAGATAATACTGAAACATTTGATTAAATGTTGATTTATTTTGTTAAAAATGGAAAAAACCAATAACTAGAATAGACTAGAATCTAAGACTAAATAAAGGCTTTAAAGGCATGCCATAAAAAACATCTGAAGGGAGGTGTCACTCCTGTGTCTGTATTAGGCCTTGATTAATTCTAGAAAATGTACTTTTTTATGGTTTCAGAAAATTTAGAAAATAATTGCATGATTTCAAGGGGAAAATTGCATGCTTAAGAAAAGTATGATGGCATTAAAGCGTGAGGCCAAGCTGAGCTTGTAATCATTCATGTGTGTTTCACTTTTGAATGCAAGCTTTAGAGTGCAGGACTTTTTTCTCTTTAGTAATTGTTTGTACTGGTCAGCACCAGCAACTGGAGACCAGCATAGTGAGCATAAAGGAACTGCTTCAAACATATATGGGGGTTTGCAGAATACTTTGAGAAGATTTCATGGAAAGTGCACTAGAACAAGTGAAAAATGGTGACCTTACTGAAACTGTTTGTTTTAGGTGTTTGGTGTTAATTGGTAGTGTTTTGGAGATACTCCTAAAATATTTTTTCTGGGGTATTTTGATGGGCACTACAGGATATTTATGTTACACAATCTGAAATTTTTTGTTATAATTCTGAGTGCCTTGCTATGATAATGAGATCTTAATTATGTGTAATTATTTTCCCATTTTTAATTTTTCTCAACCAATTCACCTTTTTACCAAAACTCTAGCAAAAGAAATTAGCTGAAAGCTGTGTAATTTATTTTTTGTTTCTGATGCCCAACTGCTTATCTTGTTAAGCTTTATCGGACACATTTTAAATCAACATGTTTGTTAATGATCACTGTTATAAGTAACCTAAATAGTCCTAATTTCCCAGTTTCTTGAAAGATCTTAATCTCAGCCTTCCATGGAAAGAGTTTGCATTAAATTTTTGGTGCCTTTTCCCTCATGTAATGATCTAAAGTAAACTGACTGTCTGATTCCCAAAGGACACTTGAACAGACAGCGAAACCCAGAGAGGTTTGAAAAGGCTGAATTAGTCCTTTAGGCAGTAGGCTCCTACATTTCTGGTGCCATTTTTTTTTTTTTTTCTTTTTTGGGGTAGGGCATTCCTCTCCAGGCAGCATTATCTCATCCCAGACAGATATTTGCTGCAGCAGATTCCTGCAGAAGAGAGCTGCTGTGGATAGTGGTATGGGTAGTGAAGATCTTTCCTCTGGCTTAGTATTTTCCCCGTGTAACATACTGTGTCTTAAGGAAATTTTAAAAAATAATAAATCTCTCTGTTCTTGTTGATAAAAACGCTTCTATCAGTGCTTCACTCTGTTTCTCATGTTCTTAATGTTTCTTGGAAGATCTTTTACTGCATATATATGAGGGTGGGTGGAAGTATGCCTTCCACATAATGACTGGCATGTCTAAATATGCACCTTTTGAGCAGTATTTCTAAACTTGGGCCCATCTGTTTTTCTAACCAGTTATGCAATCAGATCAGGAAATACTGAGTAGGTTGAGGTGACAATGACAGAAGAAAATCATTGTAACTTTACCTTAATCGTGTGTCTGGAAAAGCATTCTCCAGCTTGAAAAAGGCAGTAGGAAAACTTGAACAGAAATACAATCACCACAGTTTAATCACATGGCTTGTGCAGTAAATTAAGTGCATCTTCTATTGCAATAAACATCTGATTTGTATTCTTAGGTATAATGGTATTTAAAGCCTCAGCTGCAGGTGAGGCTTTAGACCAATTAATGTTATGGTTGGGGGAAGGAAACAAGGGTGTGGAGAATGTTATACATCCAAACTGAGTGAATTTGTGGCTATATAAAGGAAACAGTTGTTTCACTAGTCTGGGACTGTATGACTAGAGTGACTGCATGGCACATGAAAGGCCAGTCACCACTCACTGCACATATTTTGTTCTTAGTTAAATACAAGGAATAAAGAAGGCAATTACCATGGAAAGATGAGATTTTTCATGATAAAAGTAACCATATCTGATATACAGAAGGATTTTGAAAAATAATAAAAAGGACTAATATTTGGGTCATGTGATTTGTGCCAGCTCAGGTTGCTTAGAGATTTCAGTAACAATCCAGGCTTTAAAATGCATTTAGTTTGTCATATCTGGAAAATCTACATGCTTTTCTTGGTTTGAGGAAATCTGTATAAAAATATTCATTTTCAGTTCTAAAATAGGATTTGAGAACATGTTTCAATTTTCAGAATATTATTGGAACTCGCAGGGTAGTTTTGAATTATTTAAAAGGCAGTGACATTTTAATGCATTTAGAAAAAAATGTATATGCATATTATGTCTATGTTTTTCCCTATAGCATGCGCTAGGGTGAAAATATATATCAAAATGTGTTGTGGTAATTGTAGCTTGACTTCATCCTCTAATTTTGTTCCTTCTCAAGTGTCTCTTAAGCCTTTTTTGTATGGTGTTTTGCAGTATTGTGTGGCATAATTGAAGCTAGAGCATTTTTTTTGTCTGAGTGCCAGGTATTTTTGACACAAATTATCTTGTCAGTTAATACTAAAACATGCAATGCTGAGATGATTGACTGTGTTCTAGTTCGGACTGAATTTCAGAAATATGTGAACCAAGTTAAGTTAAAGGCAAAAAAAGGCAAACTTGAAACTCTTTATTTTGAAGGTCAACCTCAGGAAGCATTGTTCAGATCTGCCAGTGTCAGATGTCCTCTCTGATGTGTTTCAGTGTTGTAATAGTGCCACGCTAGGTCAGTGCTCCCACAGCTCAGTGCTTGGGTAGCTGTGTCTTAAAGGTGGGCACAAATCCTCTTTCTGATCCATTGGAGCAGCAGGATTTCCTTAGTTCTGACTGATACAAGGCAGGTCTTTATAAACCCTTTGTGGCAATTTTTGTTTCTGTTTTGTTAAATGGAGAACAAACACTACAGGGCTTTGTATGAGATTTGGAAAAGGACAATTTCACTCAATGTTCCTGCATACAGTGGAGGGATTTGATTTGTTTTTACCATGTAAACCTTTTTTTCTGCTCTGATGGAGTGGAATTATTATTATGGACTTTTTCCCACTATCTTCATGAAAATTTCAAAACAATTTTTCAAGGATTAATTTACATCTATGACAACTGTACAACTTGTGCTTTTGATTTGGATTTTTCCTGCTTTTGTAGGGAGGTATGGTATCAGCAATATTTTGTATTGATACTGGGAGAATAGCCAATGTCAGAATTGTCTTTAAAAGCAGCAAAAAATAAAACCTCTCCTCCTAATTCTGTTCCTGTGTGATAGAAAAGTCTGTGAAATGTGATGATTCAGTATTCTGTATTGTTGAGATGGGCAATACAATGGAGTTGGGTGTGCAGTACTCTGACATTTATTGCATAAGTATCAGGATGGAAATCTTTCTGTTTGCTGGACTGTATACAGGTTGGTTTGTTTGTTTTGCTGAATTTAAAGCTTAGAGAAGGAGACAGTTTATCTTTTTTTTTTCTTCCCTGTCATTCTCTAGTATGTCTGTGCGGCATTTACAAATTATAGTACTTATTTGGCATAATGGTTTAAAAACTATTCTATGTTCTCTTTCTCCCTTCCAACTCGTGTGCCTGCACAATAGGGTGTATCTTTTGGTAGGGCAAGTGCTCTAGTAATTTCTGGTTGTTGTGATTAAACCTGGTAGGCAGCTAAACACCACACAGTCACTTGCTGCCTCTGCCTGGTCTGCTCCATTCCCCCAGTCCTGTAGTGGGACAGGAGAGAGAATCATGGTGGGGACAAAAAGAGGAAAATTCATGGGTTGAGAACAATTTAGTAGGTCAGAAATGGAAGGGGAAAAAATGATGATGATAAGATAAAAGACTTAAAGGGTAGAAAGCAAGTGATACACAATGAAGCTGTTTGCCAGACAGCTCCTGAGTAGCAGCTTTTCCTTTAGTGTATCTGCTGAGCATGATGCCACATTGTACCAGATATTCCTCTGGTCAGTGAGGGTCAGCTGTCCCAGCTGTTCCCCTCCCAGCTTCTTGTGCACCCCCAGCCTCTTCACGGGTATGGTGAGGAGCAGAAAGGCTTTGACTGTGTAAACATTGCTTAGAAATTTAAATACTATTGCTAAATTAAATTAGTTAGCAACAATTAAAGCTGCAACATTTTTCTCATAATAAATCAAAAGTATACTACCGTGCCAGCTATGAGGAAGAAAATCAACTCTATCCCAGCTGAAACTAGGTCACTGATTATGGCCCTCTGGGATGTTGCCCGAATTCCTTCTAACAGAAGCAAAAAGTACATGCAACCCTTTAAAATGTTTTAAAGAATTACTTTAAGGCGTGTGCAAGTTTGGTAATCCTTGCTTTAATCTTTTACATTTCGATTGACATGTGTCACCTCCCAAAGGTGCTGCTCTGGGCAGCTATTGTTCTCCCCTGACTGTTTTGTGAGCCTCATCATACACTTTTTGAGCAGGATTTATCATAAGTTCTGGCAGGTTTTTCAATTCTGTTAAGATGAGCAGACTCTTATGCTCCATTCTCATACTGTTTTTTCTGATGTGTATTCAGGAGAAGAGTTAGCTGGCTGGGCTTCTTGTTGCATATAAGACCTCTACTGCTTCAACAAAAAGCCTTCCTCCTGAATCTTACCCTTGATTACTAACACTGGTAGCTAGTTGAGTTTCTGAAGATTTATTCTCTGTGTCCAATCAGGAAAGGAAAAGGCAGCTGATAATACTTTTTACAGCTAATTCTCTTGGGAATTTCCAAAGGTTCCAGTTTTCCATGAAGCCTTAATAATGAAACCAACAAATCACAAATTTTTAGCAAAACTAATTGGCTTAAAAGCTTTAAACATCAGGGCTTCAGAGTGTTTCATCTCTGGATAGCCATGTTTTATTTTAATGTATACCTAGTTTTGTCATAATTTAGTTATGGTGCTGTCTTGGGGTGAAACCAGACTGTGCATTAACTTCCTACTCAAAAATCTCCATCCTCCTGAGGGCTGGAAGGAATCCTAAATGTAATGGGAGCCAGGGGGATCATTGGTTACCTTCCTCTGTGTCAATGGAGCCAAAGACTGCCCTGGCTGTTATCTCAGGAATTTTTTTTTTCCTTCATTCTTCTTAACAGACACAATAATACCAAAAAACCCCCTCTCTCTGAAAAAAGTTGAAATTTTTTTTTATTTGGTTTTGGGTGGTGTTGAAATCATCAGGAGAGGCTAACAGAGTTGCATGTCCTTGTAAAAAGCAGTTTTTCACAGAATTACGTGTGAAATCGTGTTGCTCTGAGCACAGTATGAATTGATAAAGATAGAAACTTCAAGCTGTTAGTGGAGAAAATTTCAGCCAGTGCTCAATGTAAAACATATTTCTGGGATTATCTGTGTCAAGTTAATAAGGAAGAAAATAGGTTTGAGCCCCTGACTCGTTATGTTGTGTCTGTTTCCATGGTGTTCTTTGCTGCTTCCTACTCTCTTTTGTCTTCAGATACACACACACCTCCTCAAGGTGTGAGAGGGAGGGAAAGAAAAAGAGACAGCATTGGCAGTCCCTCCTTCACCTCTGTAGGTCTTGCACATCCTTTCATTTTGGCTGCTAAGGAGTGCAGCTAAAATGCATTTGCTTGAACCTGGGGAGTCAGGAAGGCAGCAAGAGACCTGATGCTTTGCTGTATTCACTCTGACAGGCTGTGATGGCAGCATGTTAAGTATGAACCATATTGCATGTGGCAATTAGAGAGAAAGACATGTAAAGAACAGTAAATTCAGTGTTAAGGTGTAGGGAATAAGGATTTCAGTCACAAAGTTGTTTGCACCTCTCTGCCTTGATGCTTCACACACATCCCTGGAATATATTCAGCATTATTCTCATCATCCTAATTAGTCAGGGCTGAAGAGTTCAATAGCCTTCAAGTTACTGGACAGCATTCCAGTAATGGGGCTAGTTTTGAGTAGAAATTTGATATCCTAATTTTTGGCTTTTTAATTTCATATCTGGAAATCTTATCTCAAATTTACAAGGCTCTTTTGAATACTGGAGCAAACATCAGCATTTAAGGACACTTCCTGTTACTACTTGATTCTCATGAATCTACAGACAGAACTTTGTTGCTTCCTCCTTCTAACTTTTGCAAGAGCCTTGAAAAGGATGGGGTATTACCTAGTTTTATCCATATATACAACAGAAGATAATAATTAAAGCAAACGTTGCATTGTGAATTACAGAGAAAATTTGAATTCATCATCTCTTTCTAAATGTGTAGAAAAGAGTGAAATATTCTTATTCATATGAGTGAAGGCAGGTAAGGTTTGGGTTTTTTCTCTGTTTTGTGTTTGGGGTTTTGGGGGTTTGTGAGTTTTTTGTTGTTGTTTACTGACAAAATGTGACAATATTTTCCTAGAAACTGAGCTGCTAGCAGAGGGAAAAAAGATTCAAGAAACATCATCTGTATCCCCTTTAGTGCTCTTGATGTACAAAATCTTTCCTTGGAAACCTGCATTTTTGCAGGTAGAAATGTTTCATGGGTTTTGAATAAATTGCTGTATGGAACGTTTGTTGGGTTTCAGGTGGCTTTGTTTTTGTTTTTATAATTCGAGGTGAAGTGTGAAGGGAAGCAGCGGGTATGAACCCATGTTACTTGCCAGTGAACATGTAAGAATTAGACTATGTTCCAGCATGGAATAACCTATTTTTTTTTTTTTTATTTCAGTAATATATGAAGTTAGAGGGGATGACTTGAATGGGGGAATTGTTCCAATGTTTGTGAGCTATTTTTCTACCTTATTGAGGGCAATACCTGTCTATAGTCACACACTGTGTGGCATGATAGGCTGGCATGATATTGAGAAACTTTATAGAAGTTTCTTGCCCTTGTTTTTTTCCTCTGGGAATTGGAGTAAGAGAGACACATTCTTGACAATCTTATTTTGTTTTTTTCAAAGTGAATGATCAATGAGGCTATTTTGTCTTCCTTTGCAGGAGAGCAGATGATGTTCTTTAGATTTAAAATTGGACCAAACATTTAAAATTAAAATCTGTTAATCTGACATGTTCTAGCTCCTAAATCTCTAATGTACTTGCAGGAGTACAAAGTGCATAGGAATGTATATTATAGGAATATCTTTCCTCAGTTGCATAATGGATGTAGGCTGTTCAAAGATTGGTAAATGGATTGTCATAACAATTTCACATGTGGTTGAAATTGTATCTTTAGTGAGTTCTGAAGTGGCCTGTTATGTAACTTACAGAAATTCTAGGCTTCTGTTGGGATGAAATTATATGTAGTTTTTTGCAGCTACGGTGATTTAAATGTCACTTTTTAACACTGCATACTCAGAAATCTTTTTCAGAAATGATGAGTGGATTGGTTCATGAGAACTTTAAACCCCATGAAAAAATGAAGAGATTTTCAGATTTAAAAAAATTTCCTTATTTAAGTAAGGTTTCAAACTGCCAGTTTCAGAATTTTTTTTCCTCTTGGAAGCAGATTATGTGTGTGTTCAATAGCATGGAAGACAGAATTTGGATAGAAAAACAGCATCAAATTTATATGCAAATCTTTTTTTAAAGGGAGTAGAATTTAATGCACAAGATTAAATTATGTCTATAAGAAAATAATGATAACAGCACTAGAATGATCATGACAGAGTAGCAAAAACACCTACCACCCTACTGCCATGCAAAGACTGTGATATTTTATTGTTACTGGTTTTTATTTTTTGGGGTGGGGTTTTTTTTTTGGTTGTGTTTGTTTTTGTTTTTTTCCCTTCCTGGAGTCTGCTCGTGTAACTCTTGTTATGAAGAACACCACCCTCGTGGCAGTGCAGGCCTATTACTTTATTGTTAGACATAGTTCACAGAAGGTAGTAGAAATTGATGCACTAGGCTCTTCTTTCTTCAAGTTATAAAAAGGTTTAGTATTAAGTCTTTGAAATGCTTTAATTCCTGCCAGCCCAGAGTATATGAGTTTATTAAAACCATCCTTTTTTTCTTTCCCAGCAGGTACACTTGCACTCTTAATAGTTGTAGAATAAATTAATTTCACCACAATTGGCAGTGTTTGTAGTGTTTTATCATCATTAGCACCTTTTAACACTGACTGCTGTTAAAAAGGAGAAAAAAAAACACCCTAAAACCCAACCAAACCAAAAACACACCCAAAAGCTCCAAACAAAAAAAACCCAATAGATTAATAAACCAATCTGTAGAGGAAATGGTTAGCTTCCTATTGCCTGAAAAGCATATTAAAAGACTAATACATTTAGAGGTTTGGTAGTTGGCTACTTCTGGAGTTTTCCCAGGAGAATTTCAGGTTGATGTTGTTGCTCTCCTTCTGAATTCTCTCAGCTACAGCCAAATTTTACTTCCACAAAATTCAGTGACTTGAGCTTCAGAAGAAACAGCTTTTTGTAGTTAACTAGATAAAATTATTTATCCTATTAGCTATGTTGCTGAAACAAAAAAGGAATGGAAACTGTTTTACTTTCCAAAGAATTAATAAACACTGCATTAGCATATTTTTGAATGAATAATTAGTATGTTATAATTAACTGGAATTATTATTGCATAAATGAGACTGTTATTTTATTATTGTATAATACGGGCTATTTAAGGGTCTCTGACTCCAAAAACTAAACACAGTTTCCTATGTGTAATTAAGTAAAACGTGTGGACCATGTATGATGTAGTCTAAATCTATATTGGTTTTATTATGTGTGCTTGGATCTTGATGTACACAAGGGTACTAGCTAAGGCTGGGAGGGGCCTTTTTGTGCATTCCAGTCTCACACAGATTTCTCAGGTCTGAGCATTCAGTGGGGCTGTGAACTGAGCCACTGCCATCCCCTTTATAGTAGGAACTACTGAGGAAATATGTTAGGTTTTTAAGAATTTTGAAGAAAAATGGCAAATGTTTTTTTTTTCCTGTGAACCATTGAATATGAAAGTCAAACTCTGAAACAAAATGGCAAAATTGCAGTGTGTTATAAAAAGCTAGCTGGGTTGGTTGAACACAGGAAACAAATTTATGTTTGCTGGACTTGAGTGGACCATTACACAGGTATTCAAAATTTGTAAACAGTAACTAGAGAGACAAAGCACTAAAGCTAACTGCTTCTAGGGTGATACAGGGCTACACTAAATGAGTTGCATTCTGATAATTAAAACTAATGGATTGCAGAATTGACACAAAACAAGGTCAAGTCCGGTTGCTCGAAATGTAAAATGACAAAGGAGTGCAGCAATAAGCAGTCATTCACTGGTGTAACAAGCAAACATGAAGGACTAACTCCATAAAGTTGGTTAGCTGGGTGTTGCTCCTATCAGGAGATACTCTAAAAATTGCTTGTCCTCCGGAGATGCTTTAAATCCCACAGATTTGACTGAAGATGCAGATAACTCCCCAGGCTCTGCTGTGGCAGAGGCTGACTCTGAAATGCTCCCAGCATGAGTAATGCTTCATATTCTACATGTGAAAGCTACAGATCCTCGTAGCCTTCAGGAAAGCAATTTCCGTAGGCAGATTTTTAGACACAAACACAAGCTGTGTCTTGCAAAAGTATCAGCACTCACTTCCTGGAAGCTTCTTTTGAACAAATGTTCTTGGCTTGACTAAATCCAGGTTTAGATTCCTCCTTCTGCTCAAATGAGTCTGATATGAGAGTTATTGTGATATGGGTCTGTAGCAGCCTACTGAAAATATTGTAGTTATACCCATGTTTTCTTGACAAGCTGCAAAGATTAGATTTCTTCATATTGGGAACATGTGAAGGACTTTCCCTGTATCTGTGATGAATATCCAAAATACTGCAAAGCTTTTTCTATTTTTTTGAGGTGTTGCTTTTTTAATGTTTCATTTCATCAAACTTTAGAAAATTCATTGTCCAAAATCCAAATCACAAGCTAGAGCTTTCTGTCCTCTTTTATCAGTTAGATCATGATTTGGCAAATAACTCTTCTTTTGCACTGGAACAGAAATATTAATGTGAGGCTGTGAATTTTAGTCCAGGGCCCAAAGAGACACTACATTTGTTTAAATTTTGCATAGCTTGATCCTTCTCCACTGAGAATAAAATATTATCTGTACTGGAAGCTTTGGATTCTGTTTCTGTGACAGAATTGGTGTTTCAGCTTTGACTTGTTGTGTAAATAGTGCAGATTAATTTAATACAGCAACATAAAATTCTGGGTCATTTCAGGACTTCTGCTATGAATGAAAGACTTGTGGTGAGTGATGGTCAAGTTTGAGGAAACAGAAGTTTCAGTGTTGTAATAATCTTGGCACAGCACATGAGCAGCAACTGCTGGGAGAAGGAATAGTTGTAATGGTTTATAGAAAAATGTTACAAGGCCTACACTAATCTTGCTTCAAAAAGACATTTATTTAACCTATTTTTCTGAACTCCTCATGTGCATTTTTATGTGTAGCTGTTGGCCTTTTTCAGTGAGGGTATGATGTATCTATTTGATTGTGACAAATACAATCAAATATACTTGCTTCCTCCAGAGCTCCCAGATGGGCAGACTATAGTAACTATTGGTCATTGCTCCAAAACTGAATCACTGCTGCTTAGTGGCTGTTAGTGTCATGGATAATCAGTGCAGGAATAGTTCTAAGATACTCTGATCTTGGTCATGGCCCTGTTGTTTAAATATCTTCTCTCTCCTGAGTAGATTTGTATTCAGAGAAGGGAGAGTGCCCAAAATGGTACACAAGAAACTTGAAGATATCTCTGTTTCTAAGGGAATTTTTAACATCTTGAGAAGCACTGTTGATTAGATATCTATGTTGCTAACAGATCAGTTTCATAAAAACAAGGTTATATTTTAAGATGCTTGGAACTGACATGTTTTGCTGGAAATTGCTGGGTGTCAGCTTCAATTACTTAAGCATTTGGTTTCCATAATAAACACAGAAGCACTGTATTTAGTAGAGGGTAACACTGCAGAAACTGAAGTATGTCACTGATGCTGATTGAAATGCTTATTGGGATGAGGTGAATTTAAATATTTTCATTGCTCAGTATAGTGCCTGGGTTTTTTTTATAAAATCTTGAATTAATTAAAATATGCTATCTCTACTGGGTGTACTTTGTCCTAGAACTTGATTGTTGTTGCACTGAATTGCTCTGACCATCTCAGGACAAACCAATCCATGGAGGATACAGGCAGGCTTGGGGGGAAGTTTTTCCATCAGCACAAAGAAGGCAAGACTGAGAATGACAGGGAGGAGAGAAAAAGATAAATTAAGACTCTGAGAAATCAGAGGAACTTGGTCATTGGGATGATCCTCTTCTAATCTCACTTCTCATCTTGCTTCAGGGAATAGCTTGATTTGGGAAGCAGCCACATCTGCCTCTTGGTGGGGCAGGGCTCCTGCAGCTCACTAGCTGCAGCCTGGCTAGCAGTGGTTATGAGCCCACAAATGTAGTGCCAGTTTTCAGTATCTGGAAGACTTCCTTGCATGTGGAAAACTGCAGCACTAATATTTGTTCTTTTTTCTGACCCTCTAACAGGGGGTTGAAATAATTTTTCCCAAGATAAACACTGTTGCTGATCTTTTTAATTTCTGGTGGTGAAAAATTCTGTAGATTCTGAGTTTTTGAATGCTTAGATTAAGCAAGACATTAGGAAAAGAGTTTTGTATGAGACCACAATGAAGGGGAATATTTTAAAAGTTTGACAAAAGTACTTAATTCTCTTCCTGATGTCACCCACTTGTACTTTATCTACCTTTTGAAATGTCAGAATAACAGAGGTGTGAGAGAGACCACTTTACATTCAGTCTTCTACTCTCAGTTCATAAACTGTGCATCTGAAACTCAGTATGCATTAATTTATTCTCCATGTAATTAGTATGGTGTGGCTAAGGCTGGGTAACAGTTTTTTTTGAAATTGCTTCCAGAAAGTATGTGGAATGTTTGATAGATTTTTGTCTTATTAAATTTTGTCAAGAAACATATTCTACTATCTTGCTCCACCTAGGTATAGACTGGGCTCAAGATTCTGTACTAAATTTAAAAGAATGCTTTGAGAAAACCAACAGGAAAGCTCAACCTGCACAACTTATTTGTGTTGGTCTACATAACAAATAAAACAAGGAAACAAAAATAGACCTATGGAAGTTGTCAAAAAAATTGTATCTTATAGCAACACAAACCAGCAAAATATTTTTTCTTTGTTCATGTCCAGAATCTAATCAAATGGCATGAAAAATGAGAAAAATTTTTGCAATAAAACCAGGCAAAGTTCTTATTAATATAAATTCCTGAATAATCTATTAAATACTCTAGAGGAAGAAAAGCATTTAATTTTTTTATTTAAGCAAAGTATTCATGTTTTGGTAGCTTAAAAAACTTGGAAGATAAATATCTATTCAGAAATTTGTTTAATAAAGGGGGAAATTTGGCAATAATCTCACGAAGAAACAGCAAATGCAATATTCTACCTAGTCTGCAATTCTTTTTCTTGAGGTTCAGAAAGCACAATGCAAAATCCATTATTCACAGATCTCAGCTCTGCAGTAGGCTCTAATACAAAAATACACCACATCAGAAATGTGACAAATTGAGACAGAAATATTAAACTGATAAAGCAGATCCACACCACAGGACTGTACCTTGAAAGTTCTATCAAACAGTACCAGAATTTATTTGGGATTTCTTTGCTTATTAACCCTGCTCACACACGTACACTCAATATTGTGTGCCTACTTTTTGAAATTCCAGCTGTGTGCATAAAAGCACCACTCATTTTCTGTTTGCTTTTATTTTTTCATTGGCTTTATATGCAGAACTTACAAAATATGTAATTTTCCACCGTGGGTGCACAGCACTATTCTAAGGAAGGGCTGTGAAAAGCTGTGGTGGGAGCCCAGCAGTATTTCTAGAACTGCAGCTCGAATGGAAGGCTGCAAACACTTTCTGAGCTATTTTGACAGGCTTTTATTTTTCAATCAGTACAAACAGAAATCAAATCCTTTGTGTTCTTGTGCAGTTTAAAGGGGAAAATAGAAGGATGAAAACCATCCTGAAAGTGTTTAAAAGCTGAATAATGCCACATTGAGAAAGCATGGGTTTGTTCCTGTCTTTTTCTACAAAAGAAGGATGTCTTTTTGCTGGGGTATAATGTCAGTGTGTCTCTTTCCTTGTAAAATGTTGGAGTGGTTTTTTAGGATGGTTTTTTTTTTTCCTCTCTAGAATTAATTTTCTGAGAAAATTAAGTTTTAAGAAATCTACTTTTCTAACTAAAAATAACTCTGACAAATCCTCCAACCAGCCCCTGCTAAAGAATAGCATTCCACCTGTTTTTAAAAGTCAATTTGATATTCAGTGCATGGTTTGGCTATTTTGGTGCACTTTGCTGCAGAACAATAAATATCAAAGCGCCATAAATTAACACTTTTTATAGGTGGTATGCTGACACTTTTCTTACCAGTGTGAGGAATATTAAAATTGCTGTAGGTTTGAAAATGATTAGGTTGTGGCATTTCTGCTAATAATGTAAATGGAGCAGAATATGTGAGAGTGTCAGTAATTATCATCTGAAACAAGAGAGTATGATAGAAATGTCTTAGGGCTATATTGCTGACTTCCAATTAATGGCTGAGCATACAAATTGATGAAAGTCCAGGATATACCTGTTTTTGTAGGTGCTCTAGATGACTTAGCCCAAGAATCCTGAGCGGATCTGACTTACAGCTTTAAGGTTTGAGTTAATTTAGTATTCAGAAGCTGTTTATGAAGAAATGAATAAATAAGTTTTTGCAGTTTTTCTGGCAAACTTGAAAGTGTTGGTCTTATAATAAAGGTCAGAGTCACAGGAAGCTAAAATTGTTAGAGTGAAATCATGAGACTCTATACTGAGAGTGGGGAGAAGGAGGACAAAGAAATACTGCTGTATTGAGGGGGATTTCCTTGGTTTTTCTATTTGTTTGCTTATTTTTTTTAATCAATGTGAGCTATGAGTGCCTAAGACCTGTGAGGAAACATTGAGACTCTAAATATGGAATATTATGGTAACATCTGTTACCCCTGATCCCTAATCAAATAGTAATTTGTTCATTCTATTACTATAACCAGATTTTGCATCATTACATTAATGACATAATGAAAGAACACAGGGAAGACTTAAAAGTGGCTTTGGCACTCTCTGGCATCCAGCAGTGTCCTGCAAAACAGTTTCTTTCCAGTTGGGCAGATCTGCAATAGGCACAACATATGTCTTTTATAAATGTGAGCTTGCTGGTTCTCAAGGATATGAAAGGTGGCCTGGTATTTTGAAGAACTGATAGTAGGTTTTGGATGCATTACTTAAGACAAGCTAAGGGAATAGAAAGTGCAGGGAAAATAGTTCTAATGGAAAAAAAAAAACCAAAAACAAAAATCTTGGACTCTCTTTAGATTCCACAGTTACTGTGAACTGTATTATGAGAAGATTGTAGGGTCCTGCTTGGTGTGGAATTGCTGAATGACATGTTTAGTGAGAAAGGAAGCCAATAACTGCAAAAGCTCAAAGAGCTCCCACCATGTATTTTATTATTGTTTTGTTTTCACTTCCAATTTCTCTGTAGCATTTACTGGGGAAAAAATCCCCAAAACTACCTAACAAAAAACATAACCAGACAAACCAAAAATCAGTTTGTTTTATCTGAGAATTTCTTCCACATTCATATTACAACTACAACATTTTGACTAGTATTTTATTTTTAGACCTGGAAAGAGAGAAGAAAACAGCAAGTCCCTTGCTGGATTTTTTGACAGACTACTTCCACATTAGACTTCTTATTTCTTTTACAGTTTCTTGGGAGGTATATTTCTCAGAATGTGTTTTATTATGTCACTGGAAGAAATTAATACATAGGATTTTATTAGAAAAAACTGTGGCAATTTGTTCTTCAGGGCAAAATTTCAACACTCACCGATAGCACTAAGTACAAAGAGAGTGAACAATCCTATATAAAAATATACAAATGACATAAACTGTGACTTTGTTATTTTTAAAGTGGGATCAAAAGTACAGGAATTTTCATCTGAAATTGTGTTAACTTGTGTGTGTAGTTCATGTCCCAAAACACATTAAATGTCAGTGCTAGGCTGATAAATTTTTTATGCTCTGAAGTAGAATGCATGAAGTTCCTATGAGGGAAACAAGAAGTATTTTTATTTGGTAGAATGAGAATATCACACTGTGGAAAAAAAATATGCAGCCTGGTATGACAGATGGTGAGGACTACAAAGCAGCCATTGGTATTAAGATTGAATTTAAAATGTCCTAGTGGCTACAGGTTTATCTCTGTATGAATGGATGGCATATATAAATTGAGTTTGCTAGCATTGCCTGATGCAGATGCTCTCATTTGCTTGGAGGGAGCCACTGGAAATGGTCTGATTCTGGTTCTGGGAGAAATGCAGGTACACATTTAAAAGCCTGCCTTCTGTCTCAGAATGGATTTACTTTTTCAATGCATTTCAGAAATGTTGCTGTTTTATGCTTGTGTTCATAAAACAATGGGTTTGTTAGGCTATGTAAACAATGCTGCATTGGGGCACTTTCTAACATCCATTTTAATTGTGGTGGAGGGGTGCATCTGGGAGTAAAAAGGATTTTTATTCTTTAAGTGAAAGGACAAAATCAAGACTTTAACCATATATTTCAAGAAGGTTAACCATAAATTTAAATGTTGGATGTCTGTACTTAAGCTTCCAAACCAAAGCTTAGATATATGTAGTTTGTTTTCTTTTTTTCCAAGATATTCAGCACTTATAATTTCTAAAGGGTACACTAGGTGCTGAGTGCCCTTTAAAATTTTCTTTAATTTAAAAGCTACTAGTGAGATGAAAAGGTTAAACTAGGCTGACTTCTAGCCCTAAAAATTGTACTGATTTAATTTTCTAATCCTTGCTGTTTTCTAACCAAAAAATATCAGATATGCTTTTGCAACTTTAATTGAATGAGTTGGTGGTGTATTCTCATTATGGGCTTTATCTGTAACAGAATGGCAGTAAGAGAAAGATAAAGCTTCAGCTCTGTTAAAGCAGATCCTTCTCTAAGTGCTTATACACAGCAATCATCTCAGCACTGAGGAGGGTTGATGTGAACCACACCTAGATAAATGGCTAAAACTAGACATGGCAAGATTCTTTCAGAAGATTGGTATAAATTTCATTTAAGCAAGGCTAGGCTGGCTCAAGCTGTAATGACTGAAAATTGCAACCATTTGCTCGCTGCTCAGGAAAAAAATGTCACTGGTGCTACAATTACGTTGAACATTTTAGAGTTTGCTCTAAAACAAGCTAGGAAACCAACAAATTATACTCTAGGAAACCAACAAATTATACTCTTTTAAAAGCTGGTCATATAGTGACTAAGGCAATAGGAACGTTCTGTAAAATTTGCATAGTTAAATTTGCATAATTGTCTTAATCTCTCCCATTTCTCAGGCATATGCAAGCAAACACCTGAGTGTCAATTTTTAATTTGTCCTCTCAAACCAGCAGTTTCAGTTTTTGTTATCAATATGTAGGTTTGCAAATAATAAGATAAGTCAAAAACACTGGGAAGTTTCTTTTAATTTTAGACGTGTTTATTAATGCATTTTCATTTTGGTACATTCCAATCTAAAAAAAAATATTAGAAAGCTGTTAATGTGCAACTTCTGGGGAGAATTACAAAAATAACATCTATGGATGAGGCCATATGTTCCTAAGATGTCACAACACCTTCACATTTGCTGACTTTGTGGAACTTTTGGATCTATTTTTGTATGAGCCCGAATTGTGGTGATGCTAGAGAGTTTGAAATCTAATACCTCATCTGGATTAAAGTATTTCATGAAAGGAAGCTGAACAGAATGAATGAGAAGAACAACCAGCTTCTCATTTTCAACAGCTTTCTGATAGGAATACAGCTGCTAAAATATGGTAACTGTGTGTTTGTTGTGAGAGACAAAATGGATTATATTTACTTGGGTTTTCTTACCCAGTTTATGTAACCTGCCCTGCATGATTTCCTTAAGGATACATACTCCTGGTTTTTAAAATATACTGGGAAGTTAGATACTTGCTAAGAAATCAGTTTTCTATTCCAGACAGCGTTCCAGTTGTTGAATTCCACACAGGAAATGAGATGTATTACCCATTTACCTTCAGAACAAGTCTTTAGTTGTGCCAGATTAAGTTTAATTGAATAATTTGAATGCAACATTCAAATTGACACCACATTTATATTTCTTTATAAAAAACATCAGTGAAGAAAAGCAGGATTTTGGCTTGAATTTAATTGGCATGGATAATGGACTTCTTTGGAGATTCTGTCCTACAGTGTATCTTATCTCAGACTGTGCCCTGAGGGAGAACAATTTCTTATCCTGGTTTATGCGTGCTGGATTTTATAGCAAAAGCTTCCTTGGAAGCCTTAAAGAAGTCCAGAAAGATACATTTCTCTCTGATATATATCTACAGCTATGTACTTCAGAAAAGAATTCAGCATCCTTTAAATAAGCTTAGGAATGTGTCACTCACCTGGAACTATAAGAAAGACTTGAAAGAATTTGGGATATATCCAGGTCATGATTTCTTGGTTTGACAATGAGTAAAACTGTTTCCTAACACTCAGCAGAATTGTTCATGGTAGGATGTCTTCCTATGTGAACTTTGGTGTGTGAGAAATGGTTCACAATCAAACATGTTAAATGGAAATATCTAAATTCAAGGAGGTAGCTCATGGTTGATTCTTGCTTCAGACTAACTGTGAAGTCAAGTTACTGCTCTCTGATCCCAATAAATTTCAGAGGATAAGTGTTGAAGAATTGAGTTCTTGAAAGACAGAGAGTAGTGCAATATCCATCATTCCTTTAATGAGAGAGGAGTTTTCAGTTCCTTATGGACATCGAGAGAAGAATATAATTTGATTACCTAAAGGACAGCTAACTTGCTGAGTTTATGACCCTCACTGGTTATTTCAACCAATTCCTTCCATTTATATGTTACAATTTAGAGCAAGAAAAATATTAGGAGAAAACAGTTCTAAGTAAATAATTTAGCTAATAGTGAAAGCTTCTTCAATAATGTATTAATCAAAAACATTTCAGCTACCTCTACAATGAATAATATATATTGAGTAGTCATGAAAATGTTCCTAACACACTGCAGACAAAACCTGGTCAAGTTGCTGTAGGAAGACCCAAAGTAAAAGTCTTTATTCTCTTATGGTTTAAGTTCAAAGCTGGCACAAAATTTCATCAAGACATAACTGAATGGTAAATAAGTTTGTTGACTCTATGTACATTTTGTACCCATATTATGTGAATAGAGGAATTTCCATACTTCCTTCCATAATTTTTCATGCCCTTGTCAACACTGAAAAATATGAACTTATGTGACTATGTTAAACATAATTGGATAAAGTTCATAATGTTTTCTAAATTTCCAAGAAAAAATTTAAAACATACGGAAAAAATATATTCTGTCAGATATTAGAAGTTCTTATAAGATAGTTCACATACTTTTTATCCTGATAATTTTATTGTGCAGCTCATCAGTGAAGCATCTCAATTGGCATACTTTGGAAACAGGAATGAAAAAGAATAGTAAGAACCTTGCCCCATCCTGTCTCCAACAAGTCATGGATGCTATTTTTTTTTCCTCACAGAGACATTATTGTAACAATTTTTACCTGGTACCGAGTAGAGATGGAGTTTTGGACAAAAGTTAGCATAAAGACACATGGTTCACCATATGCAACAGCAGGGATAGGAGCAGAATGCCATTTTGTGCCTTGGTCTCTGATCTGTCATGACTGGTTTGGCAGACCTGTTTTTTATTTGGAAGCTCAGATTTGTTTGCCTGCTTGACCAGGATGCTTCTCTTTGCCACCTGTGCTGTCATCATAATGGCTTTGATAGTGGCATTCTGTGGAATCACTTGGAAAACTGGAGATGGTGAAGAAGTAACAGCCTATTATCAAAAACTCATTGCTGGAAGTTTATGTATATATACTTGTGGTATATCTGCAGCAGTTTGAGAAAAGTTTTATGTATTAATGTGATTTAGGTCCTACCTGTGTAAGAGAGGTTTTTTTAATTAGGTATCTATTCAGTTTCTCAGCATCACACTGTATGGCCATACCCATTTATATTAGTAACAAAAACAGATGGCATATTATGTATCTTTACATCTCAAAATCTTCATATCTGCCAGCAAATTTGTATTCTCATCTTTAACAAAATACTCATGAGTGAATAATCATCTCAGAAAAGGATTCACATTTGTACTGCAAGCTAGGTGATGCACACAGTATTAGAAGCTAGAAATTGATTTACCCATCAATCACAGACCATAAAACTAACAAATCCATGATCTTAGGCTTCTCAAGTACTCAGCAGACTTTGAGCACTATTAGTACCAAAACCATGTAAAGAAGTTTTTTTCTTCCTTATTTAATTTTTTTTGCAGATGATAGCACTTTTTCTTGTTTTAGTCAAGGAATTTCTGTTATTTACTGCTGCTGTCTACCTTCATGAAAATGAGTCAATGTTATGACAAACACTTATGAGGAAAAATTGTTTTGACTCAAGTCATTGAGAGCAACAGCAAAAGTACTATGATATTTCATTTGAAAAGAATTAGAAAGTATTCTGCCCTCTCCTGTCAGAGATATTTAATGTAGACAGAACACTCACTATACTTAACAAAAGTTACCTATGATAACAGAGTTGGAAAACGCAAGAAAGTAATTTAATACTGTAGATATTTCTGAAACTCAATACTAGATGTTAGTCTGATGGGGAGTATCTGCCATTTGGTGTCAAAATGTGCAGTGCAATTGACAGGTAAAGAATTGGATTTTTTGTTGAGGGTTGCCTTCATTGTCTGCAAGCAAGTGCTGTTGAGTGGGAGCAAAAAATATCCCTGTTTCTGTCAGGTCTGAAAGGCTCATCTAATGCACCAAAATGCAGCAATAAACATGCTCAGTTTGGTCAGCCCTGACCACTAAAAATGGGTGACGATTTCTTGGCCTACTGAACTGTGATGATGGTATCTTAGCTAGGCTGCCAAACACAAAGAATGGCTAAAACTGAATGTTTGCCAAGAAAAGGAGGACTGCAGCTGAATGTCTGGTTGAAATGACTCCCAGATATGACACAGCTTTCTTTTGTGCCTGATTAATAAGTAATTTACATCAAATTGGAAATTCTTGCATTTGCAAATGTATGTAATTAGGCTTTGAGGGATTTATCAAATTGTCAAGTTTCTGCGTTTATTTCTTCCCTCTGTCCCTCTGCTCTGTGGCCTTTAGTGGTTACTTTTTAAATCTTTCTTTTTATCCTTTACTGCTATCTGGTGGTGTGTGTTGGAAAACACTGTTCACTGCTTTCTTTTCCTTCTCTTTACTTACTATTAATGAAAAAGTTTAAAGAAGGCTTTAAAGCAAAGAACAGCAATTGATTTTGTTTTATATAGGCCTCCACTAAGGTTTATTTTATATTTAAACGTTTTTCTTTGCTTTTAAGGTACAAGCAACCTTTGAACTAAGCTATATTTAAACTGAAACACTGGTCTGACTTTCTTGACATGGAAAATACAGTTCTGAAAACTACCTACCTGTAGCACAACACTCAAAGGAGCAAGACCCTTCAGGTGCACTAGTATGGGAGATTATTAATTTTCTATCCTGCACAGCACTGTTTATTTATATCATACTGGTTACTTTTAGCAAATTAGGGCCTTCCCATCTGCTATGGGAAACCATAGTGGGGTTGGACCTGTAAGGAAACCTGGTTTGGCTGGGTGAGTGGGGGGGAAGTGAAACGTGACCCTGTGGGCTCTCCTGAGGCACCTGCCTGAAGGGCCTTTGGTCCCAGCAATGACAATCTCTTGAGTTGAGAGTGTGACTGCCAGAGAGTCTTGTCAACATTCCTGAACATACTGACATGTTTAAGATCCATTTCTTAAATTCTGATGTGTACTGTGACATCACCATCTTCCTAAATGTTAGCGTAAACATCTATAGGTAAGCTGAAGTCAAGGGGTCTGGAAAGGGTAAACAGGAAGGAGGAGTAGAAATCTTAACCGTGACAAAGTTCAGGATGGATACAAGAAATGAAATTACTGGAAGCAGTGGTTTATCAATTGGTTTTAGCTGTATTTAAGGTGGCTACAAGATCTGACGTAAACTTTATTGTTGAAAAGGGACTGTTCTTGAATCTGCTTTTTCACACTCCATGTGTGTTTTCTTTAAAGAAAAAACACCTTTGCAGAGTACAATCCAGAAATAGAAAAAAAATGCTGAGTTCTTTCATTGTTGCCATTTTTAGTGATAAATGCCAAAATTTTCCAATTTCTACCATTTCTTCCCATTCAGATAGTTCTACTATTGGGTTTCCATTCTTTTCTCTTTGGTATATATAGCATGTATCTTGCTCTTCAGCTTTAGTAACCAACAAAACAATGTAATGCTTGCCATTCTGCTCTTTATTTCCCATATTTTTAATAATGCAATCCAAGTTTCTCTTTCCTGTTTTCTGAATTTCCTCCTTCTTCTGCTTAGTTTTTGAAACAGAGTGTTTATATGAGACTGTTAAATGAATTTACCACATCAAAGATGATTGCTGCAAGTCATATGAATCCATACATTTGCTACATTTGATTGGTTTCTCTGAAATTAATTCTTTATTCTCATTTGTAGGAAAGACTTTCTTGTAAAAACTAGGAAGCCAAATCCAATAGCCCAAACATGTCCCTATCAGCATTTTCCCAAATCCAATAGCCCAAACATGTCCCTATTAGCATTTCCCCCCCTGTCCTCCCCTTGTCCCGTCCAGGTAAGATTTATTGACTCTGAAAAAACCTGAAATGACTAGTAGCTTTCATTGGAAGCCTTGTGGTTTTTGTAGATACTTTCAGGCTCTTAATTTATGGTAAATAATGCAGAAATTAAAATAGTTTTTTCCCCACTAGTTGGGCTTGTCCACAAAACTACGTATTTCCATTATCTCCAGTGATATTACTGGTTCTGCATTAATTTTGCTTCATATGAGTACTTTCTAGTATTTGTTATTTTAATTAAGGTCACCATGAACTGAGAGATCACATGGCCTCAGAAATGCAGAATAGAGTGGTGAGCTTTTATTTGAAAAAAAAAAAGTATTAAAATCACTGGCCAAAAAGTCTGTTAAGAATAGAGGTTTAAAATCCTTAATCACAGACAGAGGTGAGCCAAGTGTAAATTTAGTCAAACAATTGTAATAACAAGATTATTCTTGTGTAAAACTAAGTCATTTAGCAGAAAGGTTAATGTACTCAATATGTGAAAACCCTATGCAGTTCAAACAAGGTACTGAATAAATTATATGCTGTTTTGTTCAGTAGAGACTAATAGTTAAATTAGCAAATTCTTAAAGCCAGTGCATGATTACAATACTCACTGATATCAGTGTTAGGTCACAAACCTTTAGGTCTCTTCTCCTTTCTGTGTGTAAGCTTGGTTGATTAAAATTATTACTTTGCCTCCTGAATGTGCATAGTTAAGACCAAATTATTCAAATATTAGTGACGCTCTTTACTTCTGTCAGTAAACCTGCTGTGTTACACATCAATTCTACTGTCCTTTTCCTAAAAAGTAGTTTGGGCTGCTTAAAGTGGTGGAAACATCCACTCACAGCTGTCTGTAAGATGCCTCTGCTGAAGTTTGCTGCCCTTTGCTTGCCAGCTCTAGCAATTTATGCAATAGATATTACTTTTGCTCAGATTATACTGACTTTGGTCATTTCTTGACCTGCTTAATACAGGAAACAAGGTGGCCATGCATTGCACCCAGCCTGATGATGCTATTGCAATGAGTTAGGTGACCCAGACTGTGTATGACACACTCGTCCTTTCCCTTCTGGCCCCAGGAAATATTCTTGACCTCAAGCCCTCAGTGTGAGCCAAAGGAAGAATATTGGCACTCCCTCAGTACAATTCTCTCCTGGGCTTGATCAAAGCCTTCTTTAGGCACAGAGAAATTATTGGGAACCCTGCCACTAAGCCTCAAGAAATCCTAACAGGCCATTATAGCCTTTGGTCTCACCTCTTCTCACTACATCCTGAAGCAAGTTGATCTATGTGGACATCCCCTCCTGTCTAAATGGGAATGAAAATGCATGCATTTGGAATGTGCAAATATCCTATAAAAAGTAATTGTCAACAAAAGGAATGATGAGTTATAGGAGGTGGGGGGGGATGTTGTGGAGTAGTGGAATAGCACACTTTAAATCAGTCTTGGGAATGGTTTGGAAAGTAAAAGCCAATGTACACAGAGGAAGAAGTCATGCAAACAATAAAACCAAACTGCTGGAAATTGAATGAAAGAATTATGACAGCCAATGTGTATATAGCAGTGGTTAAAGAAATGGTACATCTGATGTTTTTTCTTGTGTCCACAGACATTAGTCAAATTTATAGAAGAAGCTGTCCTATGACTGAAAAAATACTGGGAAAGCTATAAAACATAAACCCAAGGTATAAAGCAGTGAGAAGGCATATGTATATAAATGAAAAGAAGATGCAGGAGAGGATGTACATAAACCTCACATATTTCCCAAAATGCCTCACCATCCCTGATATAAAGATACTGTGTTTCTCTTTTGACTTAAAAAGTAATATTCTATGGAATTGAGTATGAGAATAAACAGAGGACAAAGCAAATTACATTTGCTTTGTCCTCTGTTTATTCTCATTCCCAATTCCATAGAATATCACTTTTATATCTGCTTCCAAGCTAACAGCTTCTGAAAAAAGAATGTCAGTTTGAAATCCTCCTGTACTACCACTTTCTGGCAGAGTCTGTAGAAAGTCATTTAAAAACATGATGTGCCTCATAATCATCCCTGTATGTCCTATTGCTGCTATAACTGAAGTATTGACAAAATATACTGTTTATTGCAATGATACATGGTGGTGTTGGCCAAATGGCATCAATTATTGGTTCATAATAGCCAATTCCACTGTCTAGTTATGGTCACTGTTTTCTGAATCACAGGCTGCTAGTAATTTGCATTCTATCAGGATTTTAGGCAATCCACCAAGACCTGAATTGGGCAAAATATAATTTTCTTATTGGTTTTGAGCCTGTTACATACTTAATTATGTGTTTTGAAGAATATATGATAGTCTTCAGTAGACAGAAACAACATAACCAAAAACAACAAAACAAACAAAAACTTCAAAGCAACATATGGTTATTTTGCTATGGTTTTTTTCTTTGCCTTTTTATTTTTTTTTAAATCTGATTACTAGTAAGCACTCTTACAAGATTACAAGTATGTACTCTTTGTACTTTTATATATTTGCTGGCTTTTCAAAAACAAAATATAAAACCTCTCTCGGTGGCAGCTGACATTTTCTGTAGATTATATGATTGTAATTTAGAGTCTCCTTTGTGTTTGTGGTGAATTGAGTAGTATATCAAAGCCTTGGCACTTGCTGCCTGTAACAGAGTGGAGCCTTCACCTGTCTCTTCCCCCGAACATCACACCTTCCCATGCAAATGGAGAAAAAATACTGCTTCTTTCAGCTCCTTGCTATGTTCTTTTTCTGTCCAAAAGCTTGATGCATTCTTTGCAATTAACTTTTTGCTGTTCTAATAATATTCTCAGGAGATTTTCTTTGTTCAGGGGCTTTTCTGCTTGGGATATTGCCCATACAAATAGTATGGGCTGCCTATGTTCTTGGCTTTTAAAACACAGACTGGCCCTATGGCTGTAAACTGCAAACATCTCTGTGCTGAGGAGGGGAAGCTCTGTAATAAAACCTGCAGTCCTACTGGGAAAGCTTTTCATTTATAGTAGTTCTATGCATTCCAAGTTAATAATGATGGAATGTCATGGTTTGTAAAGTAGACAAAGTGTTGTGTGCTGAGGTGGGGAAGGGTTTGGTCTTTTGCTGAGGGTAGTAGTAATCTCTGCTGTACAGTACTCGTGGGAGACATAAAGTTCACACAGAACATTTTGTACACAAAAACTCCCCCCTCAACCAACAAACCAAATAAAAAGAAACCCACAGGAAAAGGAGAAGGCAGTTTGGGGGGGAAAAAACAGCAATGAGGCAAAGGAAATAATTATTTTATGGAGAAGGATGTTAAAATTCCTCCAAAGTACTAAGGTAGAGGCTTTTAGTAAAGAGTGAAAACTGAAGCAGGTTTTCTCAGGCCAATATATGGGATTCTCTTTTTGGTATCAGTAAAACACAAAATTATTAGGAAGTGTCATGAATCAAATGAAGAAAAGATAATGTATTGGATTAAATGGAAAGCACAAGTTTCAGAGAACAGTAACAGATGTTATGGATTTGGGATTTTAAGTTACTTATTCTAAAGGTTTATGGGTATGATTGGCATGACAGTTTGTCTTCTCACTCATATAGTAAAAACTGATTTTCTTCAATTGTCAAAGCAAATGAGTAGTTAATAAGTCTATCTTATTTATTGTAATTGAAAAGGAGTAGTAGTATATCAGAACAACAAATGCTAATATCTCCATTTTATGAACAGTAAGTGTTTAGTTAAGTCCAGTGATTTTACTACTACACAATAACTTTGAGAAATGGCATTAAGTATAGGCATATATTTGTTTTCTAGAACATGTTATGACTGCAGATTACTGTATAATAAAAGCTTGTATTCTTTCTACACCAATAGATTGTAAATAGGAAACTGAGGAGAAAAAAGTGGATAGGTTAGAAAGGTGGTATACACAATATTGGAACGATATCATTGAAATTATTTTGTTTTTTACCACAGTTGCAAAGATATTTTCCCTTGAAAGTAGTCTACACTTGCAACAGTGTTACAGAGTATCCTCTATGAGATTGTAAGTCTCACAGAAGTTGAAAAAATTACAGTATAGTAATAAGTGTGAGCAGTTATTTCATTTATTTTAAAAAATATAGGAATTTAAAATATGATATTTTTATTAATCTATAATAAACATTGTAGGTAGACCTGTGTCCAGCTCCCAAAATTAGGTGAAAAGATCTATGAGAAACAGACAGCAATTTGCAGAAAGTGTAAAGTCCAGTTTTTTAAGAAAAATTCATAAATTGAAATTAGATTATAAATTAAAATTCTAGCCAAATATTAAGCTGAAGGGCTTAAATGAATGAAATACAAGTAGAAAACATCCAAATGTACTCTTCTTTAATAATTAACACTTATTTGAAGAATGTGCTGTCTAAGCTCTGACTGCCGCTAGATGGTGACAGTGATCTTTAAACAGTGTGGACTTGATCAGCTATGCTGAAAGTGGCTTAGCAGACTGGTATTTACAGTCTGGAAGCACTAATATTCACCAGCTCTGTAAAGCTGGGGTGCAACCATTTTCTGTTTCAAAGTAATTTTTAGAGCCATTACTTATTAAAGATCTAAAATCCTGTTCTACCTCACCCTCTTTCTGGAGTTTAAGGCTAACTGAAGGCTTTTGATCTACCTATAGATTTAATAGAAAATTTCATAGGCTATCCAATTCCCTCTCTTAGGGACATGCAATTGTCCCAAAAAAAATTGAATGCATGCCCATCCCCTTAAGTTACCTCAGCTCCAAAGCCTCCTTTCTGCATTAGGGTTGAATCTATTCCTCTTTGGTCCTGTTTACCTATCCAGAAGTATTAACATGTAACTCTTTCTTATCAGATGTCTTTGAGTCTTGCAGCACCTATTTTGCTTAGCCAAAGAAAAAATTATCAATATTCTTCAATGCAGTAGGCCCTTAAACTTTAAGACATGATTAATTCAAATTGAAAGTCTTGTCAAAATAACTGGCAGCAAGACATCTCAGGTTTGTTCAATTTGCAGATTGGCATGTGTAGATATTTACAGCTGATAGCCAATAAATAACTATCTGATAAAGATTACTTGATGGCAATGGCTTTCAGAATTAGCTACCTTCTACTATCAATGTTAACATTTTGTTTGTTTCTGATTATATGTCGAAAGTTTATTTTCCCTAGGGCAACATTCTCCATTTCTTTATGTATCTTAAAATCTCTAGCATGTTATCCCTTAGCAAATCTGCTTGAATTCCACCTCATGAGAAAACTAATATATCTGGCAGCATTTCAGTATGGTGAACACCAGTAGTTTAGGCTGGAAGAGCAGTCCCATGAATAGCCCAATTATCCTGCTTTCTGTGCTTTGGTTGATGTTGTGGAGGAGTGTCTTAGTACTTGAACTTCATTCCTCTCAGACAAAACTAAATTAGAGATGCTTTCCAGGAGTGTGCTCAATGCACAGCAACCTTCAGTGGCCATTTGCTCCCCTGAGCCAGAGTGGAGCTAGTTGAAACAACTTATAAAATGTGTGAAGTATGGGTAGTAAGTTCTCAACCCATTTATTCAGAGTTGCTGGTCTCTTATTTGTCTATGCTTGTAACTAAAACACATGATCTTATACTATAAAAATTGGAAGATTTTTGCCTCTTCATAAATTCTTAGGCTTGGTGGGCTTTGGGGGTTTTATTTGGGTTGTAGTAGTAACACTGAATCCCTAAATTTGCTAGGTAATGCAAGAGGAGCTGTGGGGGCACAATTATAATCTCAATGGCTAAATAAAAGTGTTCCCAATATTTGGGATTGGGTTTATTGGCCAATAAACCATATATTCCAAGGTATAGTTAGAAACTGGAGAGAGTGGGGTGCTATAGTCATAAAGTCACTTCTTTAAATTATGAATGCTATTAAAAGAAGACCAGATGTCCCACTGAGCCAATTTTGCTCCCAGTATTTTTCCTGTAGGTACTATAAGAAGTAATTATTCTGACTTCAAAATAATGAAGTCAGCTTGGAAGGGGCAAGCTTTCAATAAACATGCCAAAAATGACCTCTTTTGTAAGTGCTGTTTCTTGGAGTTAGCTGTGGAAGTATTATACATTGTTTATTTCTTTGTAAGAAAGTCATTTCAGCTAGCTAACTAGTTTGTCAAGATTATTGACCCATGAGAAAACAGCACTCATTATAGAAATGGAACTACAGTACAAGCTTTAGATAATTTGATGTGAACACTCTTCATAATTCATGATACTGAAAATTATTTATGCCAATAAATATGTTGATATGTCCCTACTTTATTTATCAAATCTGGCTCTGCAGTGCTGGTGGGAGTTCTCAAGTAAATATTTCACAGTGTGAAATAAGGAATGGGCCAAACTAACAAACACTTTCCCATTTTTAACATAATATATACAGGCATTCAGTTCACTTTACAAAACATCATGAAATTGACCAACTTAGTGCTTTTTTAAAGGCATCTGAATTGAAAAATCTGAATTTCCATGTATAAATACTTGGTTTCTACCATCTCCTTTTTTTTATGCTTCTGCACTGTTCCATTATGGTCACACTGCATGTCTTTTCATAAATTCTCAGGGTTTTCCAATACAAGATTTAATTTGTGCTCTTCACTTGCAGTCAACTGTTGCATTTACCCAGAACTAAGTTTTCTCTGAGCAAGTTAGCATAAGGCTCTGCAAGTTGGCACTCTTTTTATTTGTTTAACATCTATATCTGCTAAGCAGAATGTTTCCAACAGGGAAGTGTACAAGAATTCCTAGGAACACCAGTAATTTGAATCATCAGATAAAGAAACAAAATATATAATAGGTACTTTTTTCCCTAAAATGTCTCAGTTTGATCCTATTGATGCAGAAAGACAATTGTCATTTCTTTTATACAGTGCTGGAAAAGCTGATTATATGGCCACGGATGGTGCTGTTGATGGATGTTTTGCACTGTATGCACTTCTCTTGCTGTTAGAAAAATGTTTTACTGGAACCATAAAGTCTGAGAACTGAAGTTATTTGTTTTAATAAGAGAAGAATGCATGAACTCTGTGATCATAGAAACCATTAACAATAAAAGACAGGCCTATTTTACTTAAAAATAACAGCAAAACACCCAAAAACCACCCTGAAACATTTCCTGTTAACTTTATTTATCATACCTTATGGAGTTTATTTCTCCCTAGGCATCCACTATTTATTATTTAAGAGATGTTTTCAAAAGACATTAAAGGAAGAGAGAAATTTAATGCTAGAAAAAGGAATTGACATCCTATTACTCTATGGTAGGAATTACGGAGGGTAATTATTCAGAATGGTGCTGAACATGTGAGAAATAATGCTATCCATATATATCACATTTGAAGTATTGCCTGTTCCAGCTGCTTAGGAAAAATAAGTAAATCAACCTCCTCTAGTCAGCAATTACAATTTTTAGCCAATGAGACTTATATACTTAAGTTTTCTTCCAACATCATGCTTAATTTCTTGAAAATAGAAGATTATAACAAATAGAACACAAATATTTTTACATACTCAAATGAATTTCAACACGGGGACAACAAACTGTGAGGAAAGATTCATGAACTTTAGTAAGTCCTTTCAGAAATATATTAAATCTCAAAGGTGTGGTTGCAGACAACAATTCTGAAGTTCAGTAGGATGACAGAGAAAAAAATTAACCTCCTGTGTTCTGGCATGTTATGTTGACATGTAAGATACAGCAGCAGTCCAGCCTTGTGACTCACATGTGGCAATTCAACGCTAATGTTGGTCAATTGTCTTTGAATAACTATTCATGGCTTAGATTGCCAGTAAGATGAATTGTGCAGCATTTCATTTCATGTTCTACCCTGGGCTGCATAGTATGTGGTCCATTTATGAAATGAATTTTACCCACAAGAAAATTGTGCAGGCTGATATAATAAAACATTTTCTGGTCGTTCTGCCTAGGACTTTACATGCATATGTGATACATGAAGAAATTTCTCATGTATGAGGAGATAACCCAAAAAGAGGAAACATAAAAGTAGCATAATGGATTATTGCACAGACTCAGAGAAATAGAGAGGATGATTATCTAGTGAATGTTGCAAATTATGCTGCCATCTTTTGAAAACTGTGCTGTATTTGTAGAATGCATCCCAAGAAGGGAATAATTATCATGTTGCCTAATGAGTCTTCACCAGACAAGGGGTGAAATTTAGAGCAAGAGGGCTTATTTTATGGTTTTTTGATCCAGACAGGCCAAAATTACAGATTCAACAATAACTCTACAAAAAGCCTAGTAGGAAAGAGACATGCTAACTTTGCATCCAGAATTGTTGCTTTTGACATGCAAGAAAATGAAAGAACTCCCCTTAAATCTTTGTGGAATACCACAAAGGACTGCAGTAGCCAGCAGCAAGTGAATGTGGTTTCCCTACTATTGGGATCAGAAATAGATGTACACCTGATCTAGATGTTTTCACCCTGCTGGTGGGTGAACAATAAAAGGACAAGAATAATAGGGGATGTACTTTTTTAAACAAGTGAGACAAGAACACCTGCATGCAAAGTACTGCCCTTCTCATTGTCAATACCACACATGCAGAAATTTATGTGACTTTAAGATTTATCAGTTCCCTCATCTAATTCTCTTTGCAATAGCCCAGGAGAGTGAATACACACTAAAATGCATCCATTTTAGTTAAGGCAATACAGCTGTGCTCTGCATTTGCTGATCTTGCTAAGTAGAAGGTAGCAAGGTCACTTGGTTTTGGGCATGGAATATCCGTACCGATCTGTAATGCAGTTGCATTACAATTAGGAGTATACTGCAAAACAATGCTAAGTGGAGACATAGCATCCCCTAAATAGGATGATGCCAGAGAGGAAGTAGATCTAAGTATTGTTCAGGTTCAAGTCTGTGCAAGTATCACATCTGACAGATTCGCCTCCAAAAGAAACTCAGCATTCCTAACCCTGCATTCTCAGTCCACCTATACTCCTCCTGGGTCACTTGTCCCCATTTCTACCTCCTGTACTCTTCATTTTTCCATAAAAGTTTTTATCAAGAGCTACTTGTTCATCCATACAGGTCTTCTGTCACCTTTCCTTGATTTCCTGCTCATTGGGATGGACTGTTCTTGAGCTTGGAGGAGGTGATCCTTGAAAATCAATTAAGTCTCCTGATCCCCTATCTTAAGACGTCTCCCATGGGATTCTTTCCAGCAGGCTCAAGAACTTGCTTTTCTGAAGACCAGAGTTCTGATCTTGCTGTTTGACTTATTTCTTCCTCTCACAACTCTGATCTTCATTATCTCGTTATTACTACACGGAAGACTACTCCCAAACCTTCTATTCCCAACTAGTCCTTTCTTGTTTATCAGTGTGAAGTCTAGCAGAGCACCTCCCCATACTGACTTCTGTATTACTTGTGGCAGGAACCCTGTGCCCTTGCCTGTTGTGTTGTCTCTCTAGATGATAGTGGTGGCTCAAGTCCCACATGAGGGCGAGCACCTTTGAACATTAGACTTCTTTCAGTTCTTTTAAAAGGCCTTATTTAGTCCTTTATCTTGATCAGAGAGCCTGTAGCCAACACCCACCACGAGGTTGTCCATGTGTCCCTACCAATCCTGAACCATTCGCTCTTAGCCAGCTCATGGTTTCAGCTTGCTGTTCTTTATGATTGCTTCCTTCACCATTTAAAATCATATTCTTACTTGCTTGATCAGATTTTCCTACGCTTCTTTATGGTAACTGTGATTCCTGAGGAACTAAGAGCAGGTTAAGGGAGAAAACCATTCAAAGCCAAGTCCTAATTGCCATAAGAATGTAACTGCTACAACTGACTTAATTCCAGTTCTTCAAGGCAAAAAAAATAGTATTCAATTTTATATTACTCTTTTGATGTAGTGCCACCAAGAGTTCAGTAATGTGACACAAAATCTTGTGCTTAAACTTTCTTAATTTTGTTTTTTGTGGGAAATAGGTTTCATATCTCTTAAATTTTTGTTATGAGGAGCTTGTTGGAATTTGCAATATATATTACACAAATCTTGTTTGGGCAGCTGCCATTTACATATTCTATACAAGGAAGCAATCAACATGTCGTGCTAGACACTCTCTTCTTCTCTGTCTGCAGAACACACTTGAAAAATGTTCTAATGTAAAAGTAGCTACTGTGCCTAAAAGCTTTTTAAAAGCCATATAAAACTACTTGAGACAGAAGTAATGATCCTTCCTTCATGAAAAGTGAGAACAGAATGTGCAGTCAACAGCAGTACAGTAAAAACAGGGGAAAAAACCCCAAGAACTTTACTAGATTAATTTCTCACACTGTCAATCACATTGTATTACCTGAGTTTTCAGGAAATGATTGTTCCTAAAGGATTTTTATAAATTATCAGTAATATTGCTAAGTTTTTCAACATTGTGTTTAATAAACAAGTAAGAAAAGTCAGTCAGCTATCTTGTGATGTGTCATTTAATTATAAACATAACCCTAATAAAGAAATGTAGTGATTCTGTCCTAAACAGGCACAGGTACAGAAACATTCTTCTTCTTCTGTGTCTCCTTTTTCAACTGGTAACTGCTGAGAGAAAGTAAAATGTCAACATGTTAGTATTAAGAAAAGAAATCTGCTATTATTTTTCAGTAAGAGAATGTTATTTTGTAACAAGCTGAGGTATTGTTGCTATAATAGGGCTGTATCCTGCTTTTATTTTTCTTCTTTTGTTATGAAAAACCATTATGAAAAGGTGCTGAGAGATCAGGTGAGGGAAGTGTTTGTGTATAAACAAAGAACAGAACTGAGACAATGCATCAATACTATATTCTGAAAATATCTGGGTTTTGGATTATTAGACAGCCACTTGGAATCTGAACCTTTTGCATCTTTCCTTTTTCAGAGTATGTATGGAGCAGTGAACTTTCAGTGACATTCCTGACTCTAATGAGAATTATTAATATGGCCACACTCCTCAAATCTGCTACTTGAGCATGAAAGCAGAAGTAACTGGCTTAGCTATGCATCTAAAAGTGTAATGAACTGTATTATAGCTCAGGTTAAGGTTTGACTTACATAAGGAAGAAGAGATATTTGAATTGAGGGCAAAAACTTGGCTTCTGTTTATTCTTCTCTGATACAATGTTTAAATGTCTCTTAAAACAGAATGTATCATTGGGTAATCTTTAAGTCTGTAATTACAGAGGGCCAACAAATGCTGAGCTGTTCTAGTATCATAAATGAATATGTCTGTATATGGTAATAAGATAGGACAAATTTATTCATTGGGTCTATTTAAATTAGAATATTTATTATGGCAGAAATTATTAAAAATATTATTTATGACATTGAATATTTAAACAAAGTTTGTTCTTATTCTGCTGGGACTTCCACAATTCTGTAGTCTAAATTAAAAATGAGAATCTGAAGGAAGAAAAGGAAGCAAAAAAATTCTTTTGACAGACGGGGTAGGAAAGGAGCCTGAAACTGTTGGAGAGTGCTTAGAATATGACAATGTTTTCTTGTATTTCCTTTTTTTAAATTTGTTTTTTTGGGTGCTTTGAGGGCATAACAAAGCCAGCTTTAATAGGCGTCCTATCAAATGAGCACCTACATGAATTACACATGTGGTTCTTGCTGGGGCTTGTTTTTATCTCTGTGCCACACACATCTTTAGTTTAAGACACTTGTCATTCCACTGTGCAGCCTTGAGCATTTGTTTTGTTGTTTCCTTGGCACAACAGGAGAGAAACAACTTCTTAGCTCCCCTGTCTGCATTTCTGCATCTGCTATGTCTTTGTGTGTGCCACGTGCCTGGCTGCCTCACTGGAGTGAAAATGATTCCAGTTAAGCAGAAGAAACATCTTATAATAGGCTTCCCTCCATAGGTCCCAATCCAAGGGTTTCTAACCAGTTTTCTGGATTATACTTTTATTCCTAGTTCCTGGATACCTTTTCTGCCCCCCATCCTCCCCCACTTTGCATTCCCCCCACCTTTTAATTTCTCTCTTTTTTTTTTTTTTTAACAGTGCTACAGCTAAAAGGTTTGTGTAGGATGGACTCTTACTTTCTTTCATTGTTTCTTGACCCAGTAAATACCTCGACTCATGCATGTTCCAGAACAAAATGGATTTAAATTATTTGGAAATGTTAACTTGGTTTACCCCAACTACAGATCTTTGTGAATATCCCAGAAACAGGAGAGATATCCAAATTGACTTGGCATGGTTTTTTGTAAAATCAAAAATCATGTACTCTGTATAGCTCTGTAGAAGTACTCTTTGTTTTGGGTTTTGGTCTGTTCCCTTGTTTTTAATTCTCATTTCATTAGTATATCTCAAAAAGAAAAAAAAATTATTCTACTAGTGCCTTACAAACGTATGCAATAATATTTTCTACTTTTCCAGATGAGAAAAAAAATTAGGGATAAAAGGAGGAGTTGCTTTGCCTGTTGTTACTGAAGGCCACTTTGAATTTAATTTTCCTCTGGTAAGATCAATTTTTCCCAGAGGGACTGGGCTCTTTGTCATGGCAATAAACATGTGAAAAAAAAAAAAAAAAACGCCAAGAAACCCAATTGCAACTTTGTAGGAAATTTTTACTTCATCTGGGTAACCTGTCTTTCTAAAGAGGTCCTGAAAAGTTTTGAATGTTGTCTTGTGCAAATGTTTTTGTCCACTTGTATTGCTAATGGACACATTCTTTTAATACTTTCTCAAAACACAGTCTGTGTTTGGGCTCATGGATAATCCTGCAGCAACATGCTACAGACAGAATGACAAGTCTTTATCTATGTATGTTATAAAGCCTCAGCTCAAGTTATACGTTCACAGTTAAGGAACATATTTTGTGTCTTTAGGACACTGAACTCATGTATGTTGTGAAAGGGTCCTTTTAAGTATACACAAATGCTTTTGCCCTAAAACTTAATTTAGCTAGTGTAATCTCTTTTGTAGTTCAAATTACTACTGCTTGTTAGTATCTTGATAAACTTCAATCAAATAGTACTAGAGGCAAAGATATCTCTAGCTATTTTGGGGTTTTGGTGGATTATTTTTATGGGGTTTTTTTAGTTTTTTTTTTTCTTTGTTTTTGAAGGGGGTTGAATTGGTTTGGTTGGGGCTTTTTTTATGCTGCTTGATTGTAAGGAATAGTAATAGGGCAAAATTGCTCCTTGTTGAAGAAATTTTCTTGTTCTGGTAGAATGTGAGGTATGCAGTTTCTTTTTTTATTTAAAAGAAAGCAAAGGATGGTGCTACCATACCAGATCAAGGCAAGCCAGACACGAGGTAATGCAGGACAGCAAGGAAGCAATCTTTGAGATGAGCCCAGATGTTCCTCAAAATTAGGTCCAAGGGACTCTGCCTGCTTAACCAAGAAATGTAGCTTCTATTGGGTTCTGAGGGAATCAGTGATAATTATTAAATGAGTTAATTAGTAAGTTGAGTTCAGAGAAGAATAATTGTCTTATAGCAGCAATCTGTTTAACCAGAAATAGTTTTTCTGGTTGGAAAGATCTGTGCTTATAAATAAGGTAATTAAATGGCAGTATGCAGTATACTGTAATTATAGGTTTATATTCCTAAATATAACAGAGAATGTTGGGTTAATTCAATCATAACAATACATCTATTTTTAACCACATATTGCCTTGGAAGATATGCAATGAGAAACTTTCTGTAGTAGCAATTCTTTCCAAGAATGTGATGATAAAGTTAAGTAAACATATTTAAATATAAATTATTTCCAAATTAATTCTTATATAAAATTTTTCTGTGGCTTTTCCCAAGATGCTATTATTTAAGATAGATGATAATTTTGGAGTCACCTCTGATGGTGACCATATTTAGTCTGTGGGTTTATTCCAAAAAGCAATAGAAAGCCATGTTAGCAGTCCCTTAATTTAAATGCTTATTTTATTCCAGGAACAATTAAATATTAATTTTTGTCAGCCACAGATAAGGATTAGAAATATTTATATATAGGGAATTCAGACATGGTGCTTGAAATTATTCCCTGGCTTGCACAGATAGCAGTGTTTAATAATGCTTTTTATAATTGTATCCAGCTGCATGCATATTGTGACACTAAGCAATTTCTTATATGCGTCTCTTGTCAAATTCTACAGTATGCTTCTCAGTATAGAAAAATGAAGGATGTGAAATTTTAGTTTTCAGTAAAACTATTGTCTATGAAGTTGGATGTAAATGTACATGAGAGGAATGATAATTTTATTATAACTAACATCGTGTGTATTGAATTGAGATTAAGCAATTTTGATTTTAGTTGACATGTTTATATGCCTCAATTTACCGTGACAATACAGTAAAGAAAAAGGGTCTTTTAAAGAGTAGTATGGGCTGCTTATTTAGACACACTAAAAAGATTGTGTGACAAAATAGCAGTGCTTCACTTTGACCAACTGACTAGTTTCTTTCTTGTATCAGATGCTCCCTCATTAAATACATGGAAGGTCAGTCAAAAGCATGAGGATTTTCCTCTGGCTCTGTATATATATAGTTAAGCTATGAACAATCTTAAATTTGCTCTGTCTACTTTTTTTATGCTTGAATCATTTGGTTGCTGAGGATGGAAAAATGTATTTGTTCCTTCTAATAATTAGTTTGTGGTTATGAGTGCCAGTGGGTGAAAAACAAGCAGTCCTGTTAAGGAATAGTAGGACAAGCTATTTGGGTTTTGGGAAATATTTCTACTCATGTCAAGCAAACCTCAGCAGAGATCACAGTATCTCAGAATTTATGCTAAATGGCACTCGCAGTGAGAGGCCACACCAAGATCAAGAAAAACCTAGAGAAAATCAATACAAACCCTAGAAGCAGATGATTTGAGATTAGCATTAAAAGGCCATGATAATCTGAATGTTTCTACAAGTCTAAGATAGACCTCTGTTAAAAAATCAAGTTTATGCATAAACACTTTGTTTCTATGCCATGGAGAAGGAGATGTCTCTAGCTGTTTTGTTGGTGAAAGCCAACTCAGATTTTCTTCTGGAGTGAAAAGGTGTACATGACCAATGAAAAGAAAACTTAACTGTGTAGGCAATAAAAATTATTAGGAGGACGCTTGCTACTTCTGGATTGTCAGATTTACCACAGGGCTACTTTCATCATCCCAGAGGGAATTATGTGATTAATGATCTGAGTCTTGCCTCATGGCTGGAAACAAATAAATATTAAACATCTTCCTAAAGGCTTGTGACCTCAGTTTTGTGTTTCTAAATATTTGCTTTTATTCTATATTTTGAGTTCCTCTGGAAGGAAATAATATTTCCCTCTTTTTTTATTATGTGAGGAAGAGAAAGAAAGCTGAACAAGAACAAAAGAACCTTGTATTAAATCCATCCAGCAGCAGCCGTATTTTTTTCTATGTGCTGAAATTAACTGTATCATTCCCACTTCTACTATATTTATTATTGTATCATCTAAGCAGAAATTAAACTTGCTGATTTAAAGATTAAAAGAAATAAGCTGATGCCTTTTTATCTTACTCCATATTATATACTCAAATGGATATACTCGATGATTTAATTTCATTTCCAAGATTATGATGCAAGTTATATATGTTGCCTCAAGTTTTGGCCTTTTTTAAATGCAAGCTTGCTCCACTCAAAAAGGGATAATGGATGATTCTTGTACAATAATTTTAATATATGCAGCTTTGTGTATTTTTTCCTCATACTTCAAAATATTTGAAAAATTATTGGAATTCTGTCATTTGTATGTTGTGCCTTGAAGTCAGAGGCATCATGACTTAGGAAAAAAGCATTTGGGGAAAAAAAAAAAAAGAGTTGGGCTCAATGATCCTTATGGGTCCTTTCCAGCTCAGACCATTTTATGATTCTATGCCTGTGTTGAGACCCTGCGACACGCTGAGAAAACCATGAAAAACTTAGTTTAAAAAATTTTAGATTAAGTAGATTTCCTCTCAGTGAGTCATTATGTGAAGGAATAAAAAAGATGGAGAAAGAATCTACTTAATGTTTGAATAAGATTGCTTTTTGTTTTGCTAATTAGCTGTTATTTTACTGTCATAACATTATTTAGCCACAGAGAAGGCACGTTGACAGAATGAGTTTAAATCTTTTGTTGACTGAAAATTAAACCCCAAATCACTAAGATACTGACATTGCTGATCAGCAGCTTCCTGGGTGCATACCTTCAGACTCCTAGTGAATACAGTGCCTTTTGCACAGAATGCTGCACCAGCTGAAGAGCATTACAGCTTTCATCTCCAACCTAGCGACTCTGTGTTATTCAAGAGGAGGATGAATACAGTTGGGATGAATATTGCTCTCTTATTTGTGGGTCAGAGTACAGACCTCCTTAATTCTGCAGGAACATCTCTGGAACAAATGATCTCTAAACTGTAGAAATGAAAGAAGCTCCTTTTACCCTGAGGTCTTGTTTCTTAGCCAGATGGGCTAGTCAGGGTCAGATGCATTGGAACAGCAGTGTCTGCTGGGATTTGTTTAGAGGAGGAGAGGTGCAATGCTGACTGCACAGCTGCTACGTCAGGGTCTGTAAAATAGCAGTGATACAGTAACATCCCAGTGATCAGGCATGGAAAAAAGGCAACAGACAGATCAACAGAAGTAACTTCACTTCTGGAAAAGTGCCAAAAACTTAGAAATCTCAAGAAAGATTGTCTGTCCCAAGCTATTCTATTGTATTGTGGCTATGAATGAGGAGAATCAGCTCTATGGCTTGGCCATATGTCCCAAAATGAGTTACTTCTGCTAGTAAAGAACTTTAGAAACAGCAGTAAAAGTTAGAATCTGTGATGTGTTCAAGCCGTAAAAAATTTTGGGCACCCTTCTGTCCACTGCCATGAATGCCCCATGATAGGCATGTTTTTGTTCTTGTTATGTTGGAAATTTTCCTTTGTTGATGGAATGGTTTAATTCTTTGTGTTTGCTGAAGAAAAGAGTAAAATGTAATTAAACAAAGGTGAATTTATCTTTTTAAACTCTCCAAGAAACCTTCCTAATGCTTCAGATTCCTTGGTGCCTTTTAGTCACAGAGTGTATATATATATATACTTCATGTTAAATTTGACTGCACTTTACTTCAAATCCGTACTAAAATGGATTTTATAAATTACATCTTGGATTTCTTTTTATATCCTGGTTTAGAGCAAATAAACACACCAGTCTTGATTCTCAAATGGAAGAAATGACTAGTCAAAATATAAAAGTGGCTTAGGAAGCAATCTGTGACTTGAAAACATGCCAAACTAGAGGATATTCTGTTTCCCAGGAATTGTGTGATGAACGGATCCTAAAGTTAGTCTTCTATCTTAGCCAAATCTCTGTCTTACACCTGAGAGCTGAAGCATTTCTTTCCTCTCTATTTCAATCCAATGATCAGCAGGTTAATTTAAGCCATCGTGAGAGCAGCGCAGGAGCTCTCAGATAATTGTCTTGTTTGCTTCTGGGTATTGCTTGCAAACGAGTTCTGTGACTCTTTACTGCAATCCAAGATCCTTCCCTATCTGTGAAAAAATAACACTGATGTCCAGAGAAGTTCTGATGTGTTACCTGGAAGAAGGTAAAATTATTAATCCCTTACAGTTTACCTTTAATTAAACACTAGCAGCAGGTTGGAATAATAAGAGGAAACAGGTCCCTGTCAAGCAAACCTAGCTGCATTCCTGTCTCTGCACTGGGGGTTTCCACTGATGACCTTGTTGTAACTAGTAGGGATTCTGTTGAGGTAGAATTACCAGGGGTGATTGTTGTCTTTCCTTTTCTCTCTGCTCAGATCTCTTTGCTGCATACTTCATTAATCTATTTTCCCCACTAATGTAGTAATTACATATCCTCTGAACAGAGAGAGAGGTTCTCCCAGGAAAATCCTGGGAAACTGCATAGAAGCTGTGGGAAACTTAAGAGGAAAGCATTAAAACAATTATCATATCTCTTTCTGTACCTGTTGTTTGTAGATATGATTCTCCAGAGGGTGCTATTCATAGTTCACCAATAGTGTGAGAGAAGATTCCAAAAGGCCAATCAGGTCTTAGGTCCACCATTTCTATAAGAACTGTGTATTTCTAATAGTAAAGTGCTTTTCGTGCCTTCTGATGATGGAGTCTCTGTATCACCTTTGGCTGTCCTGGATACCCCTTCAGTGATACACTATCACCTCACCTCTATTATCTCTGGCTTTCCTCTTCCTGCCAATCCCCAGGGCTGGCACCGATCTTTATTTTACGGCTCTCTCAGCTACAACCTCTTGCCTTCCTATTGCTGCTTCAAGGCTTTGAAGCTCTAAAATGAAGGTTGCCATTAGGTAGGGAAAGAGTAGCAAAACAGTAAGGGAAATAATGTCTTACAGAAAGATCACTTCAAGCTCAGATACTTCTTCCTTACTTCAATCGCAGCTCTGTGCTACCTAATTGATACATCTTCTTTTCAGAAAGTGCTTTGACATTGTGACATCCAACATTTCAGAGCTGCTGTCACATCAAGTTTGTCAATATCCAGTACAGGATCTCTTTTCTAAGAGTTGGTTGTACTTCAAATGTTTACCTGCCTCAATGAAGAGTGGGAAAGAAAGACATTTATCAGCATCAAAGAAAGTAGTCCCATTTCTATTGCTGCAGGAAATTAAAACTTGGTTATCAGGCCTACCTGAACTTTCACCTGACAATCAAAATTTGAGTTTATTTTTAATCACCAGAAAACTACAGAATAAAACCTGAGCAGAAACAAACAGAAACAACATTATTGATACAAGAACTGGTAAAGGAGTACTTTAAGAAATGTTAGGCTGACATTTTTTCTGTAGTATATTTTCTCTCAGATTTTTTTTAAGGAAATGGTTCTCATTACTTTGTCAAGTGATATGACAGTTAGTCTGTTTTACATAGTATCTGGAGTGATGTATCAAATCCAAGGACCATTGCAATAGATCCCATTTTTCAGATCCCTAGAATTAATTTCAGCCCAGAGACTGAGCAGTCATTAAGACAGGAAATGTATTTCTAGGTAAGCACTGAGATGCTTCTGAATAATTCAAAGAACTTCACTTTCATGTATTATCCTGTATTTGCTCTTTTGGAATCTGAGAACTTAACTTCTGTCACTGCTAGCATGCAAGTACCCAATCAACTTCTTGGAATTGGAAAACACAGAAAAGGGAGGAGGATTACTTCCTTTAAATTTCAGCTACATCTGGATAATATAATCTGGAAATAAATTGAGTGTGTTATTCATAGCGCTTATCAGCCTGAAACTTTTCTGTAGCTATAAACACATTTCAAGGATGTAAGAGAAAAGCACTTCTGATTTGGAGGAACAATTTATTGCTGAAAGATTTTTTTGGTTTTATGTGAAAAACATATTTCAAGTGGTTAAATTACCTATGTCACACTTTGCCTTTATTGAGATAAAATTGTAACTTTAATTATTTGTTAGTGACAGGAGTTTATCTGCAGTCTTGAAGCCACAAGTGTAAAAACTTGGACTGAATTGCAAATTAAAAGTACTTGTTAATTGTCAGATATTGAGGTTACTCTTTCTTGCTTGTAGGTAGACTATAAGGGGAAGAAAATTCCCAGAATAAGCATGTTGGAATAAGGAACAGAGGAAATGTTCAGTGACAAAAACATACACTAGAAAAATATATTCTTCCAAATTAAAGACAAGGAACAATGTCTTGCACAGTGACCAGGATGGCAGAACTATTTCTTAGTGGATGGCACTGAGCAAGGGATAGAAACATTCTAGTCTGTGTTAGAGATTATTTTATTACACTGCTTTAGGCAACTTACTTACAGAAAATTTCCACAAACATGTATTATATAGGATTTAACGCTTTGGAGGAAATTTGCAAAATTTTGTTGTGAAATTGTTGTAACGTTTCTTTTTTTGTTTTTAACTTCACGAAACCTGAAAGTAAAGAGGTGCTACTCTGCTTTACTTCTTTGAAGAAATCTTTAGGACATAAAAAAGCATGCACAGGAGTTGGGAATCTAACTTTCCAGGGATGATAACCTATCTAGCATCTTTGAAAGAAAATGCAGATTTATAGACTTCATTGCTCTAAAGTGAATGTACGCTCAGGTTGGCAAAATAACATGCAAATGAACTTAAGTCTCATCTGTAAATAAATGGAAACATATCTCACCCAATCTAAGCTGTAATTTTGAATGAAAATCAGTTTATTATTAGTAGCTATGTGGAACAGAGTTAATAACTGCTTAATTCATTCAATTGAGCACCAACAATATTTGAAAGAGAACCTGATCAAAAACTGAAGGACTTTATAAAGCAGTAACTGCAAATGAAAAGCTGCTTTACCAGCTCTTTATAGCGATGACCTGGCTCCTCAAGGTTTCTTGTATTAATAAAGCATACATTTGATTGTATCTTTTTCATCTGAAACACTTTACAATTATCAGAATCTGATTTCTTGAATATTTAAATGCAATCTCACAATCAAATAATTTGAGTGGGAATGGCCATTTATTTTGGTTACATATGTGTTCTCTCTTGGGAAGTTTTCCTTCTTAGACAATTTCAGCAAAATGCTACAAGTTGAAAATCAGATACTTGAATTTTCATACACATTTGATTTCATTTAATTAAACTATGTCTCCACAGTATTTTTGTTTTTTATAAGGCAAACAGAACAGTCAACACATAGTAGGTTTCTTTTTGAAATATTAACAGAGTAACGAAAATGGAAAGAAGATTTGAACCAATTGATCTTAAATTGCAGAATTTATGTTGATAGGAATTTTCATATGTAGATTAAAAAAAAGCTAAACCAACACTCTGTGCATGCCAAAATATATGCTGATGTTATTCTACAGCTAAGTAATTTATCTTGGCAATAATGCATAGTAGAAAAAAATAACAAGTCATTTAATAACTGTCTTACTTTCTTATATGGTATACAAACCTCATTATTGTAATTTATTAGTTACTGTGTTTGAAGAAATTACTTAATATATTTTTTGGTTTACTTATGTGAAGGACAGAAATAAATGGTTCTACAGGAGACAGATGGCAAAATAATTACATGCTGAATTTATTAATATTGAATAGCAAGAGCTACAACATCAACAGTTGTGAAAGATGTTGTCATGGCCAGCCTTACCTTTGTTGTAACTCATGCATGCAGCTTTGAAAATATATCTCTCAAAAGCTATGGTTTTTGTAGAGTGAATTCCAACTTCTTTGACTTTCTAAAAAACAAGTCAGTCACTGTGTGACATATTAACATAATTAGTTTTCATAAAGATGCAAGCTTAAAGATGTACCTGCTAATGAGCCATCTGAAATGTGACGCGTCTTCCCCTTGCCTTCCTTCCCCAATCAATGCATTTTTTTTTTTTTTTTGAGGAGTGGGGATTGCATTGTTACTTCCCAAAATGATTGACTCTGATCTTTCAAGCAAAAACATCTGACCTGGGTGATCCAGATAAAGTGGAAAATTTCCCATTACAAGAATGTTGTTCTTTGTGTGTTCTGTGGAAACTGGAATTTTTCAACTTTTCAAATTAGTCTTTTCACACCGTTGGAAAGATATTATAAATCTCAATAAAAGGTTAGAAGCTATGCTCTTGCTTTCCCCTTGTACATTACAGAAGGCTTTCTCAGGATCAGATGAGTATTATATCATTTCTGCCATCTTGTGCTAAAGCCTTTAAAAGAATTAATTTATCCTGTTACCAGCTTTGGACTGCATAAAGGAAACATATACTCAGTTAAGTGCAGAACTCCCAGTGAAATTAATGAGAATCTCATGTTTGAGGTGCCTATGAAAATTCCCTGGTACCTAAGTGAATCTCAATGACACAACCACCTTCAAATCTCTGGGTTTTAAGGAATGTTGTCATATTTCTGCACACAGGTTGGGAAAGCAGGCAAGTTTTCAGGATAACTGACTTTAACAGGGATGTTCCTTTACAGCCAAGTGCTTTGATTGCTGCTTTTTCTCTTTCAGTCTTTCCTGCTATCACTTCTAAAACTCATTTACATACTCACATATTTTTTAGTATAAACTGCCAAACTTTGGTATAAAAATTTACATACATGGTAGAACACTTCATGTGATAGGAATAGCATTGTGGAATCTGAAACAAAGGTCTTGATTGCTAGAGTAATCTGAAGTTCCAGATATTTGTTTTACCTAGCTCTAAATATTGGGGAAGGAACAAACTGTGATTCAGTAATGCATATTTATAATTATCTGCTCCTGATTAGATGAAATAGAGCCAGAAATGATAAAATAGGCTTGTACTTGGGCAAGGTGTCTCATGAGGGCAATCCCAAACTTCTCCTTATTAACTGCATATTGTTACAGTGCATTAGTCTAGAATTTTTAAGTTATATCCATTTTATTATATCAAATATATATGTTTGTTATAAATACTGCAGTGACCACCTTTTACATCACAACTTCATGCAGAACTTGTGTGGTAAACAGTAAATTTGGGGTTAACCATTTTTGCTGGAAGGTTTAAAGGCATGTCTCCTAGGAAAGTTTTCTAATAGCCTAATTAAAAGCCTGAGTAGACTCTGCTGGCCTGTGCAGCTGTGTAATTTTCATAAAACAGGAACAAACAGAAAGGAAAGGAGTTGTAGGATGGTCTTCCTCCTTCTTCTTGGTTCCAGAATTCTTTTTTTTTTTTTACATTTTATAGTTTAGAATCAAAGAGATAAAAATTTCAGAGGTAGAAATTAGAGTTACAGATCCTCACTTTGAAGTACATAGGCTTCAGGTCTCTTTGCTCTCTGTTATTTTCTGTTAATATCTCTCTCCAAGAGGAAGCTGGGGGCTAGAGCTGTGTGATTTGCATATACCTAGCTGATTAGGGCTCTTCTGCCCTTTTAAGAAATGGGGCTTCTTGGAGGATTCTATATGCTAAAGAGTTTCACAAATTTTCCTGACCAGACTACAGATGATCTAAGACAGAAAACTGATACAGCCAGAACATTTTTGGGTCGAATCAAGAACTGTCTTGCAAGTTAAAGTGCCTCACAGATAGGGACACAAATGTTGAGCAAGGGTTTGTGGATTTGATCTGGGATTTATATAAAAAAATACTGAGGAGCCTAAATCCTGACTTGGATTTAAGTGCCAGTGTACACCAACACAATGACAATGTAGCTTACACCAGCCTTTTTCATTTGCTATGAGAAGAAATGGTTGACAGGATGTGCCATTTTTATCTGAGAAATACATTCACTTAAAAAGGAAAAAAAACCCCACAAAACCCCATCAAACTCCCCAAATCTCAAGCAAGCACCTCCAAGCTGTAGAATTCACATAGTACAACCTAAACAATGCACAATGATGTCCTTGAGTATTCTTAGTAGGAAATGTGGAATGAAGATTTAACACTGAAAAAAATTATGATGTTTGATTAGGAGAGGCATACTGACCTAACAAATGTGAAAATGAGATTTGGATGGTATGTATCATAGGAAATCAAGAAAGCTCTGCAAGAGGATTAATAATTACCTGATTACATCCTTCTGGATTTAATCAAAAAAGCTGAAGTGGGTATGAACCTCTATCACCCAGAATAGCTATGGCAATTGAATTACATGTGTTTCTGCTAAAAGGAGAAAAAATCTAACAAACTAGTTTCTGAGGTTCCAAAAAGCTGGCAAAAACCCCCCAACCAGCAGCACCTCCTCCCCCAAAAAAATTGAAATGGGTTTGGATTTTTTGTTGCCATTAGAAGATTCAGTAGTAATATAGTGGAATATAAATATGACAGAAAATTTCAATTAACATTTAAGGAGACATACGTGTATCTAGATGTAGAGTACATGTTCCATATACTATTTCTCAGACACTGAACACTCATGGTTTTTTTAGTTCATTTAATATTGCAGTATGTATTGGTGAATCAGATGAATACCACTGCTCATCCCCCTAAACCATTACAACACCAGCAGAAAACTGGATGTTTAAAATTACTGTTACATACCCGATCCTTCAGACTAGGAGCTATGCTTGAAAGAGAGCCCTCCATTATAAATCATGGCTTGTTTCTTTGTGCACTCACTACAGGTCAGTTTTCAGTGTGCTGTCTGCTTTGTTTTGCTATTTTCAAAGTAGATTATGCTTTTATAGCCATTAAGACCATAGTTGGCTCATAGCCAACTATTTAATTGAAACAGCTATTAGCAATTAATGTGTTCATTTTAATTTTAACATCATCTCATTTCAAATTTAGCTGTAAAGTTTTAAGTGAATTTGAAATGATAGAACATTGAGTTTGGTAATTTCAAGGTTATAACTCATTCCAGCCATTTTTAATGCAATTGTAATATTAGAAATTCGGATCACAAGTCTATTATGATAAAAAAGCAGAGATTTCCTTAAAAATCCTAGAGTATTTTTCAAGATGAAAAAATATTTGTTTAATTTTTTTCGTCTAGTTTTGGATTTTTTTTGTTCTTGCATTAATATGCTCAGAAACAATTCCATGGTTTATTCTGTAATCAGAGAAGAGTTTACTCTAAAATGAATTTTAAAGAGAACGAAATATTTTCAGTTGTTAAAAAAATACAGATGGGATGCGAAAAAAAAGAAGAAACAGAAGGGATGCAGGATTTCTACTTCCCTATTTGTTTAATATTATCCACATAAATAGCTCTGCTTTAGTTAATTTCTCTGACATTAAGAGTAATTTTTGAATTCCATTTTTTCAATAGAAATTTTACTGTGTTGTGGTTTAGGCTCTGAGGCCCCTCATTCACAGAATCATAAAATGGCTTGGGTTAAAAGGAGGCCTTAAAAGTCATCTAGTCCAAACCCTGCCATGGGTACAGACACCTCCAACTGGGCCAAGGGTGCTCAGAGCCCCACCCAGCCTGGCCTTGAACACCTCTAGGCATCCACAACTTCTCTGGGCACACTGTTCCAGCTCTATGAAGATTGTATTACCTAGAGATGAGTCAATAATACAGGTGTTTTTGTAAAAACCTAATACACTGATCAGCTTCAAAAATGTGTCCATATTTACTGTGTGAAAAAGTAATGCCACTGAAGGTTTTTTGCATTGAGTTGCCATGATTATGGTCTGTGGAGACTACCAGGCAGCAACTCAACTATGTAGCCCTCCCAAAGAAACATAATTAAAAAGGTAATTTGTCCCTTTGCATGAAATGAGTTTTAACATGAACGCTTCAGTAAACAAATCTACCTATATAATTAAAGAAATGTACAAAATCTATTTTAAGCTCAGAGAAGGAGAAATATAATATAAGGTCAGCTCAGTATTTCATCCTACTATCATTCTCATTGCCAATTAGACTCAGGTGTGTGCTACATAAGTAAGGAAAACTGAGTGTGATGGATGTGATTATTATTCATCTCAAACAGCCTTTTTCTTTTTTCCTCCCTGTTCTAATGAGATAGTTTCCAGCTGTTCAACATGTGCTGCTGAGATATGCCATTGGAAAATCACATCAAAACCACAACACAACCATTTTGAATGCATCATTCTCTTAAAATAGTGTTAGAGATGTTATGGTAAACATTTAAACAGACTTAGACAAAAAAAAAATCAATACTGCAATAAAAGCAGTGAGGAGAAAAATGCATTTCAACCTAATAATGTAAAAACAGAATAGAAGTCAGATGTACAGTGAGAGGAGAATACAAGTTCTCTTGGAAAAAGTAGATGACTTAATGGGAATGAAAATTACTCATGTATAATTCTATAATGGTAAAAGATTTTAATGGTCATCAGCATGGAAGACCTCAGCTGCATCTTTCCATTCATTACCTAGATGAACCTAACAATCCCAGAAATGGGCTACACCCTTAAAGAAGTCAAACTGGAAAAATGGTAGTGACATGCAGCTTTGCAAGTTTAGGCTTGTCTGGTTCATAGTCTGATGTGATTCTGAGTGGTGTGATGGACAAATATTGCTACCAGCTCTCTAGGGCAGTTCATGAAACCAGAAATTACAGGCAATTAAAGTGGGCTACAGAAATGCACCTACCCACAGAGCCATAAATTGATTGTTAGTCTACTTAATTAAGAACAGGGAATTGTTGAACAAGGAGTGCATGGTTTGGAGGGTTTCTTCCTCCTCATTCTTGGGTGCAGCTGTGTTTTTACATTTATGCATCCACTAATCCAGTTCATTTACCTGGGTTTTTTTTTTCATTGGTTAGTAAATGTGCTTGAGTTTGATAATCTGTTGTTTAATTTTTGGTGTATAAATACCCGTTTTACCTGTTACCCTGGAAGTATTTTTCTCCCTGCAACCAAGGTTGAGGGAAAGGAAGAGGAGGAGACACTTAAAGTTTTGTGATCATTGGGCCTCTTTGATCATCCTGTGCCTGTACTGATGGGGTTTCCTGTTAAGATCCCATTTTATTTTGCTCACTGGTCAAGCTTTAATGTCCTGATAATGTAAAAAATCACTTTATTAGCACAGCCTGTTGGCATATATTTTGCATGTATTTCTGTCCTGGAGTCATTGATTGAGGAATTGACTCTACAAAGAGAGCCTAGATGCCATTAGGAGATCGATCTGTCTATCTATCTATCTACACACATACATATGTAATGTTTTCAGGACTACTTGTTAAAAAAGTTGTTTTGCAACGTGAATAATAAATTGCTTTCATTGTTTCATTTGCCTTAAAAATCTGGGAAAGGCATCATATATAGTATGTCAATCTGCGGCAATTATATTCAACTGTCCTTGAACTTCTAATTTCATTTCTGCATTTAAACACATGAGACAGTTTGAAGAATTATTTTTGGAGGCCCATAGGGAGAAAAATGAGCAGGTAACCTTATGAGCTCCATTGTCACTCTCAGACTATGTGTCCTGTCAGTACCCTGTATGCTGGCACCTGAGGTGTGTGCATGTGGGGCTTTCAGGTAGGATGGCAGGAGAGCCTGCAGCAGCAGCCACGGGGATATAAAAACTCTCAAACTCTCTTCTGGAGGGCATGGATGTGCTGCAGAGGCTGCCTGAAGCCAGAGAGTTAACAGTGAGTAGTTAACTGTTGGAGCAGTCCCTGGGGAGCTCAGAACCTCCTAATTAGTGTGAGGCACCTGCTGCTGCCCCTCCTCATTACCTTCACCCAATGAAGAAAGCAAGTTTCTTCTCCCAGGGCACAATATGCCCCTCTTTTTATAAATCCCTGATGCTTTTCCAAATGATCAACAGGATTTTAAGACTGTGCTCCTTGAGCTTCTTAGAGCTATATAGCTTGTGAGTACCAAGGCAAATACTGCTATTTTGTTGAGCACCAGTAAGTACATATTGACTTGCAACTTGGAAAGTCATCTGTAAGTGCTGAGGTTTCATTTATTAAGGAATAAAATCCTCAGAATTTCAGCTGCACATTTTGAGAAACTGATATAAGCTTTGCAGTACTTTTTGTTTTCTGTAGTTAGACAAAGACACTTTAAAGGCTTAAAGATATGTTGCTAAGGAAGATGTGCAGGAAAATGTAAAGTATACAGTTTGAGAATTCAAAGAAAGGTAAAGAAAAACTTCAAAAGGTATTGCTACTGTTGGAAGAAGTTTCCACAATTCTGGAGTAACTTGTGATTAAATGTTTTTGGCTTTTTAATACTGTTTTCTTTGCTAATTACTGAAGCTATTTTTGTGATTTGCTAACAAAGTTCTTTTTTCTTTTTCTGCTAACTGTAGATGACTATGAAAACTTTTAAGTTCTAGGTTTTAAAATTTTGCTTGCTTCTTGTATTGTTTGGGGTTTTTCTTTTTCTGATAATAAGCTGCCTCTTGCTTTAAACACTTGATTTGTTATAAACTATAACTGTTAATTTTGTATTTTATGTTCTTCAGAGATTATTCACTAGGAATTAAATTGCTATTAAAATGCTATTACCTTTGAGAAAATTAATTACAATCCAAACTCAAGGCAGGAAAAAATGCATGGGAAGACTTCAGATGACAAAAAAAAAAGCCTTTATAATTTCCAAGGTTTCTCAGGTTTCTGAGGTGAGGGGGTGGGCCATGACTCAAGTTCTTGGGAGGAATCTTTCTACTCTTTCTACTATGTATCTGAATTTCCAAATATTTCTCAGATGACAGCAAGAAATGGAAATCCTTTAGGGTGAGGTTTTCAGCTATTTCTATGACCCAGCCTAATGCATATATGTTCAAATTGGACAAAAGTGTTTGGTATCCTTTCCTAGCCTTATGGCTATACGTTCATGTGTCTTTCAACTTAAGCTTTTCTCAAGGCCTGATCATAATTTTTTTTTTCTGGTTTTCATTGTCTCTAAGCACATGCTCATCTATCCTCTCAGTTTTTCCTATTTCATACTGTCTTAAGAACGACATTAGATCCTAGAAAAGCTTGAAAATGGAAAAAAAAAATTAAATGAATGTTAGCTTAAAAAATATTTATGTCAGACTTGGTGATTGCAGATATGAAGCTGTTCTAGCATTCCAGGGAATCTCATACCATAGCCACACATTTGGTGAGTTTTTTCAAAAGCCCACATTCTTGGTGACAGTATTTTAGTTCTGCACAGCTCATTCCCTCTAATGACAGTTGTTTTGGCTTTGAAACAAAGCAGATTGTGGAAAAGCAGTGGCAGAAATTTGGAAGTGTTAGCATTTAGTCAAAATTATGACTGCTGTCTTTGATGTGAATTAATTTTTCATCTAAAGATGGTCTATGCATCCAAACACTGCAATTTTTTAAATTCCTTTCTATATCTTCAGTGATAGCAAGAATGAACAGTCAGAAATCAAAAAAAACATGGTGATGGGAAGGGCAAACATGATCAGTTGTGGTGTTTCTAAAGTAGAAAATAAAGGATTTAGTTCAACTGACGTCATTAATATGGGATAGAGTTAAGACTTGTGCTATCCTACCACTCCCTCCAAAACAGGGAATATCAAATGAGATTTTGTAGCAGCTCAGATTTGGGTTAATATCTTGTATAAAAACTGTTGCTTTTATTTATTTGTATAGAGCCATAAAGCAGTTTGCTAAGAGTTTCAGAAATAGAGTTGAGCATCTCTGCTTGCACAGACTTGAATGCAAGTAACAGGCATTTGTAACTGCAGTGATAAAATGCAGCATGCTCTGGTATATTTTTTGAATGTTTTAGGATAAATTGCTCAGTTCAGAACTTATGATTCCACTGGCATTTTGGAAGAGAACATTCAGGGCTGGAGGATAGGTATGTTAAATAGGATTCTAATCTGCCCCATGAAAAAGGTTGTGGAGGGGCAACCCCCTTAATTTTATTTATCTATTCTTACAAATAAAATTTATATTGGTTAACATAATGCACGGAGATGCTGGGGAAAAAAGCATGAAGTTTCCTTGATCCTGCTTCAGGGACAAAAAGGATTAGTTTGGGTGTAAACCTAAAGCAATCTGTAAAATATGCTAAGGTGCTGCTTCCCACATGTAAAGGTGTGTTAGTGTTCCACGTTGCAGACTCTGTACACATGTGCCCTATGTGTGGGTGCCTACTGGGAACAGGTGTGTGAAGCTTGGTCTTGCTTCACTTTGGAATTGGGGGCATGGACCTTTGCTGCACCAACAGATCTGGCCCTATTCCTCTGAGAAAGAGGCTCCTTCTGGATAGAGATGATGAACTGCTTTTTCCTAATCTAACACAATATTTGGCTAGTCCCTTTCCTGGAAATGAAACTACATTTCCACCATGACCGCCTGGTTTTGTGTTTAAGGAGGAATCACAGACTATTTTAAATGAGCATAACTATGTGGGGCCTGACCAAAATTTTTGCTGGATCAGGTGCCTTGTCTTAGATAGTGGTGGGAATCTTGTGTCTAGGAAACAGCACCAATTCTGAATGTGATGTGGAGCTTCAATAAAATGCTCCCCACACTAGAGCATTTAAGGTTAATAGAAAACCTAGGGAAAGATAAAGTCTTTGTAAAATTTCACACCAAGACAAAGTAGGCCTCTTGAAAGAATGTAAGTTGGAGAGTAGTTGTTTATTAACATGGGTGGTTTTGGTTTAACCATGGCTCAGCACAAGATATGTGTCTTGCTAAAAAGTGGATTGTAAAGTACCAGCTCTCTTCTATGGAAGTTAATTTTTTCTCTGTTATGTCTCAGTGATAGTGAGAATCTTGCAGTTTTTTTGGTTTATTTCAGCATCTCTAGGCTTCACATTTAGAGAGAAAGAAAGAATAATATGGTTATTCACCATCTCAATAGGTTGCAATCATACCACACAACGTACAGGGAAAATATGAGCAAGGTCCCCTCTTTGTTGATTACTTTTCCTTGTGATTTTGTCCATTCCTTATTTGCCTTGAATTGTACTATTGGGAGACTGGGGGTATGTGGTTTTCAGTTAGTTTTCTCTCAAATGCAATTCTGGCCATATAGGAGAGCTTGTCTAGGGGAAGCACTTGTGCAGGAGTACAGTACTCCCACAGGGCTTACTGAGGGGATCAGAAGTGCTATAATTCTGTTTCAAAACTGTTTCTTATCTTCTCAGAGTTGATATTTATTGAGGGCCAAGAAGGAATAAATCCTACTAATGCTTTAATAGGCCTGTCATGGTTTAAGCCCAGCTGGAGATGAAACACCACACAGCCACTCTCTCAGCCCCCATTTCAACATGTTCCGGTCCAGCAGAATGGGGAGGGGAATCAGAGTAAAACTTGTAGGTTGAGATAAGAGCAGTTTAATGACTGAAAGTAAATTAAAAATACAGTAATGGTGAATTATAATAATAATTACAATAATAAGTGAAAAACCCCAACGAGTGCTGCCCAATGCAATTGCCCACCACTGAACCAAAGTCAGGCCCCCATTCTGGGTAATTCCCCGAGTTTATATACCAGGCATGATGTGCTGTGGTGTGGAGTATCCCTTTGGTCAGCTGGGGTTACCTGTCTCAGCTATGCTCCCTCCCAGCTTTCTTTTTGTGTACCCCCTCACTGACAGAGCATGAGACAAGGAAAAAAGAAATATTTGACTTCACAAAACCCCGAAACAACAGTGTATTATCAACATCATTCTCATTCTGAATCCAAAACACAGAACAGCTACTGAAAAAAAAATTAACTCTATCCTAGCTGAAATCAGGACAAGGCCTACCATAGAAACAAATTCTAATTATATTTGAACTACTACTACGTTTTTCTGACTACTTCCATCACCTTTAGGATGCTAATCATTGTGTGTAATACAAGTTGTTATAAAGATAAAGATGTTTTCACTCTGCTTAGTTTATTTGAAAGGTGAAGGTCAAGAGCTTGTATCCTTCCTAGTCTGTTCCCAATACGTCTTTGGTTTTTTGTTTTTTTTCTAAATCAGTTACAGGATAATTTACTTTTCAATGATTAATATCCATAATTCTAAATGGCTCTCTCTAGTTCATCTGTACCACCTGCTGTTAGTATCTTTTTACATGCTTGTTTTTTCCTGTGTACTCTTCTAAAAGTACTCTTCATTACTTTTCCACATCTGACCCACTTCCCATTGAAAAGTACAAATCTTGTTCATTGCATTGCTTCTAGGAATAAGTTTTTAAAGTTTATTTTTTTAAGATCTAGGAACATATTTAGGCATGGTTTTTCTTATGCATCTGAAGATAGTTCAACCTTTAAGGAGTTTCTATGAATTCTTACAAGCTTTTATTCATTATCTAGAAAGAAGTTCATTAGAGTAATGATATGATAAATGTTGTTGAACTTCTCTGCAGAATTCCTGGCAGTTTCATTAAAAATGAATAATTTAGTGGTCTTTTAATTAAACTTTCATGCACTGTTCATGAGCATGATAATCCTAATATGTAACTCTAATTAACACAAAATAGAGTAATATTTGTTGCAATGAAGGAGCTAATTTCTTAAATACAGACTCTCTTCAGTTTAAATGTCAAAATACTGTAGTGTTGAGACTAGCAAGAAGCAAGCTTGTCATCTGTTAAACTACCCCATTCCTCATTATGAATATCTTTCACAAATCTCTTAGAATTACTTTTCTTTTTCTCATTATTTTGGTGAAAAACATCTTCTTCACTGTCTTGCAAACAGTTGAATCTAACAAATAATTCCTATCACATTATTATTTTCATGGCATTCTTATAAGCACTTAGAAAAATGGTGTATGCAGTTTTTTTTTTTTCTGTTGATGAATAACACAATATTTGTCATTGCTAGGACCTAACTCAAGCTAGCAGTTATCTGTATCTTGAAGACTAAAATTGGCTGATTTCTCTATGGTCTAATTACATGAACATTTTAAGAGGTTATTATTTTTGGGCAACCAATATAAAGTAAAGGAGGAAGGAGCTGTCATATGTCTAGCTGTGTATTAAATTTTCCAAACGAGTGTTTGAACTTCAAGTTCTTCCACAAGATTTCTCATTAGCCAAGCTGTCTTATTTATTTATAATTTTTACAAGGGTATATATGTCACAGGATTTGAACTGTATGCTTCTACATGTCTTGCTTCTAACAGCATAGTTGAGGTGAAGGGCTGTGACCAATCTCCATGCCAGAACTTTAAAACAGATTCATAAGGAGATAAAATTGCAGAATTGTGTATAAAATTTTGCACCCTCTGCACATTCATATTTTATGGAGTCTTGGCTACTGGGTAATGACACAGATTTGTTTTGGTTTTGTGTCGTAGCTAGTAGATGTGATGCTAGATGTGAATTCTTGTTCCAAATGCAAAGCAACAAAATAACATTTTTAATGCTTGCATGTTTTTCATAATTCAATTTTATTTTTTTGCTTTTCTTTCCTCTCCCTCAAAGAAAGTTTGTTCATGATCAAACACTGAAACCAGCAACCTCTGCCTTACTAAGGCTGCCCGTGTAGTTTGACTGGGGAAAAACAAAGTGAAAAGGATCTGCATTTTAATTTTTTTTTTTTCTTGCTGTGCACATTGCATTATTTCAAATGTCTGGGTCATGGACTGATTTGCTGAGTAGGCTATTGAATCACTCTTCAGTCATATCCTCATTTTGCCCATATTGTGGAATCACCTCATACATTGAGATCTGTTTGGTCTCTGTCAGCCTAACAGTCTATGAAACTTGAGTCATTGGTCTGAGCACAGTGGAAATACTGGCATACAACATTCAGAGAACAAGCTGCATATGTATTCTTATCAGAACCTCAGTTAATCAATTACTTTTGTCTTATTTTTAATGTGTCTCTTTAGCTATATTTTTTCCTGATTAATACATAAATTGCAGAGAGGGTGTAATTGTGTACTGTCTGAATAAATCATAGAAATGTTAGGTAAAATAAAATCTAAAGATCTGGCAAATAGTTGCATTGTTTTATGCACTTGCTATACAAAACAATATTCACACACCCATAATAAAGGTGAAAAAGAAAATGCTATTTAAATTTCAAATTTTCCTTTTTCTTAGGATTGCCATTGTTGCCTTGGCAATAAAACCTTGATGTAAAGGAACATGTAATCCATCACCACAGTATCTGGAAAAAGTAAGAACAGACCTTTGTGATTTTGCCTGGAAGGGCATGAAAACTGTCCTGTACTATTTGCTCATGGATTGTAGCCCACCCTGCAATACTGCTATGGGGCTATGTGACATTTCAATGCCCTAAGTATGCATCTGCTGGCATGCTGCTACTATGGGTTTTATAGCTCTTTCCCAACCTCAAGAGTAGGACTTATTTAATATTCACTTGAGATGGGGAGAGGGAATGTGTAGTAGTCCAAAGCATTAGTTTAATAACTGCAGTAACAATGTAGAGAAAAAAATTGAGTTTCACTTTTATGAAACCTCAGATCATAGAATCACAGAATGGGTTGGTTTGGAAGAGAGCACAGTTGGTCATCTGGTCCAACCTCCCTGCTTGAGCAGGGCTGTCCTAGAACACATTGCACAAGATTCTGGGTAACTTTTTCAGAGACAGGAATGTCACTGCAATGTGGGATTGCAGAGATGAACCCATACTTAAACAGATATTGTTACTAGTTTAGGAAAACAATTTCCTAATATTTTGAGAAGTCATTCTATTTGCAGCACTGCAACCTGCAAAATGTATTGATAAATGTAAAGGGACTATAGGGTTATGGAGGACAATAGTTTTAAGACATCCTGATACATGCTTATAAAATTATACTGACCATATTTAGATTTTTCCTATTTTACTTGGTTTGAATCTCTGCTGAAACTGTTGAAGCAGCATAAAAATACTTTTTACCATGGTTAATCACCTCTTTCTCTGCTCTTTAATTTGTAATTTAATTTGAAATTTGTGAAGTAGCATTGGCAAGCCCACAGAACCGCAGAGGAGAAGGGAAAATGAATGCTGAATACAGCAAACAATATAAATTTTGAGGAAGGGGAAGGAAGTTATCAACCCTTCTGATTCTACCAAAACTGTTATTTGAGTAATGCAAATGATTAATACTAAGGATTTGTATTCAGGATGGGCCTCATTTTTGGATTTATTAAATATCATCTATATTTGATTACTATGATCTTTTTGCTGTCTGAAGTGCAGAGGACTGGTCAGATCTCTGCTTTCGTTTCAGTGTGTATATGCTCTTGGTACCTCTTCCAATCTTCCTCTTTTGAACAAATTCACATAATTGAGAAAATTATATCAGTAGAGATACTCTGCTTCAGCAACAATATTTTAACCACAGGCTGGCATAACAGCAATGAAAAGAGTTCATCAGCTTACCAGGAGCATATATCTTGTTAAAAAAGAAAACATAAAAAAACCCAGACAGAAAACCAAACCACCTCTAGCTTGATACCTTTTTTCTTTTTTTTAATCTACTTGATAACATTTTGTACCATCAGCACATTGTCAGCATATTGCTAATCCTAGATTGTAAAGGAGCTGTTGTTCGAAGGTGTGAGTGCATATTGTAAATATTGCTGGGATAAGAAGCTGTAAAGCTGTAATTGCAAAATTGCTGTACAGCAGCTCTGTTTTCTCTGTTCTGTGTTCATCTCTGAGTTATTAGGAAGTTATGCAAGTCAATGCACAGGCATGATTTCATGTTAAGGAATGGGCAAGTCTGGGTGCCTCATTCAGTGCATTCCCAAGCAGGCAGGGAGAGCCTGAGAGAGGCATGGGTGGAAGCACAGCAAGAGTTTCCTGGAGCATTGTGTCAGAGCAGAGCACTGAGTACGTTTGGATGTCCCTGGTCTGAGGGAAGCTTAGCCTTTCAAGGCAATACTGGATGAGCCTCATTTCACTGGGAGAAGGGCAGCCCCACGAACACAGCAGTGAATGGAAAGTTTGGATGCAGTCATGAGCTGTAATCATATGTATTTGCTTCCCAAGTACTATGAGCTAGAAGTCTGGTCATAGTTAGTTATTTCTAGTAAAGGTATAATGGATGTAGTGTTGCTATTTTTGAAGGAAACTCTTTATTTCAAAATTCCTATGGTGAAATGTCCTATTTTCTTGTTATCTTTGGAATTAGGCCTAGCAGCATAAAAAGTAGATAGGCTTTTTTTTTTTTCCTCATTGTCTGTAGGAGAAATTGGATCAGTCCTTTAGTTTTCATATTTGGTGGGGAGTTTTCAAATCCATATATATTAGAACTCATACAAATAATGTGATTTTGCAGATAGTGGGAATAAACATCGATTTCTGCTGCTTGGCAAGTTTGAAAAGATTGAGATGTATATTTTACTATGATTATAAAAGTTTTTGGTTTTTTTTTTGTCTTGGAAAGTCTAAGATATTTTTTCCCCCACAAGGATCATTGGGTGCAAATCTTAAGTGATATGGGGATCAAACCCACAATCATGTTGTTACTAGTGTCATGATCTAACCGACAGAGTTTATCTCAGGGAAAAGTGAAATTTCAACAGCAATTTAAAGGTAAAACATCTTTTTTTTCACAAGAAAAAAAAGAAGTAGGTGTGGTATTGCTAACTAAATTCAATTTTACTTACTGAAAGATTACAGCATTGTTCCTAGTTTAAAAGGATAATGCTAAAACTGAATTGTAAATTGTTCTCAAGGGTAATTAAAAAGGTTCTTGAGCATTTTGAATAACATTCTTTTTTATTTTATGCATATTATATTCTTTTAGTGACTGAGTCACACTGCTTGCAGAAAAATATTTCTTCCTATAGGAGAAATATATCATGAAGACTGATCTCTTTGGTACCTTAAAAGGTAGTAAGGCAATGACAAAATTACATATATAGTAGAGAAATAATAGAAAATTATCCTCCTTCTTCTGACATAATTTTTTTTCATGCCTTCTGAGAGTGGTGGTGCTGAAGTTTTGCAAAGATCTCATCTTGTGGTGACAAGGCAATGGCTAAGCAATTTTACTTACTGAACCCCAAAAGGAAGTATTGAGCAAGCATCACCAGAAGAAAAGCAATAGAGTATGGAGGAAAGGGAAAGAATGCTGTTACTGTTGAACTTTCCCATGAACCCAAAATAAAAATCTCAGCAGCTTAGAAAAGAGATATCCAAGATGAAAGTAATGCTCATTTAAAATATTCAAGTACTGCTGACTTCAAGAAGTATTTAATGAGCTTGATACTTGACGTAAAAGTTATAGTCTCAGCAATAACAACAAAATAGCCTTTTCCACTTACTCAAATGTAGTTTGGGGTTTCATTACAGAAAACAGTCTTTGAGAAAGATTCCCTTGAACAACCATTTCATGGAGCTTGTGTAAAAAATCTGCCTAGATAAAGTATTATAACTAGTAGGGGATTAAAGACTCTGACTGGAAAGCAATTTCCTAATGAAGTGTAATGTAAACAGCCTGTAAATTATGGGCTAATGTAGGTATCTTTTTACACGCTTGGATTGATGCTTAACTTTTAGTTACTCTGGTCTAAAGCAAGTTTTACATCATCAAGTAAGACTGGTTACATAATTAAGAGATGCTTTGGAATCTCCATCCCTGAATGTATTTCTTAAAAAAAAAAAAGAAAAAATGCAAACAGCTTAGTGCATAAGATAGAATCTACCTGACGGGGGTTGGGGTGGGAAACAAAGGTCCCTAACAAGCACTAGCTCCACCTCTAAGGACACTGCTTACGTGGTTTATTAAAGTGATTTATAAAACAGATGCTCTTGCATAGTAGATTGCAAATTCTGACTTGCCTCTTTGTCACGTTGTTTTGCATCGAACCCTTTTTCTCTTGGAAGCTGTATAGATGGCTGCTGGGTCCTTGAGCTCTTTCCAGGCTGTCCCTGTCCCAGTGTCAGGGTGTGTGTTTTCTTCAAGGAGTAGAGACCTTGAGAGCAGCAGGGCCAAAGAGTGGGGAGCTATCGTTTTCCCCAATATTTCAGACCTATTCATAAAGACCCCTTCGTTTTTTAGCTATTAATACTAGAGTATTAGGATTCATGGGAAATATATGAGAATTTTTCCCCAGTAAGCCTCAATTGAGTAAATCTGATTTTTCTGAGTTCCTTCATTTCTATTAACTATAATCTAAATTTCTCTGTGTTAAACAACTTGGCTTTCATTAGTTTTTCTAATACATTTATATTCCTCATTTTGAAGAGTAGAATCACTTAGCCCTTAGTTGAGACAATTTTCATTAGACAGAGAGAAAACAAGTCAAAAATGTTACGTATTTATGCAGGAATACATGTGTCTTATTTATTGCAGTATTCCAACTAAACCCTGTTGTTACCTTATATTAAGCATTTTAACAGTGCTTGTGCCTTGCTTGGTGGGACATACATGTCACATTTAATAAGAGGCAAGAAATGAAGCCAACAGTTTTAGATATGCAGTTACAAGGGTTTGGGTGTTACTGATAGATAAGGCTTCATAAAGCCTTACTTGTTGGTAACATTTGGGAGTTTTCAGTGGTCACTTGTCTTTCAGTGATATTGTAAAGCTATCTATTAGTATTTTATATATTATTTTTATGGTGTGGTTTCACATAAACAATACTTATTGCAGCTTAATGTTATTTTCAGTGAATACAGCAGAAATTATCTGATTAAATTATGTAGAAAAATTATTCATAAGCATTAATGAAGCCTTATTTAAAGCCCGTATTTTTTGCATAGAATAATTCCAAATACAAACTAAATATATACTGCAATATGCTGGAGAATGGTTGTTTTGTTTGGGGATTTTGGTGTGTGTATGTGTTGGGTTTTTTTCCCCAGAGAAAATATCAACAGTGATATTTGCCAGTGACAGGACAAATTATTATTATTATTATTATTTACATTAGAGCAGACAAGTGGCATCAAGTGTTCAGATGCAAGGTAAACCACAAAAAAATAAAATAGAAAAAGTGCTTTCTGTATTTTACTAGTAGACATCTTGCCTTTAAAACCAAAGATTTCTTGTCCTCTTCTAGTTGCTGTTATATCTAATGTGATCTTACTCAAAGTGTATTAAGGCTAAGAAAAATAATTATTATTATAATTTTTGTACATGGGGAAATATTTTGCTTGCAGCTGTTTGATTTTACTCTATGCAGTTTTGTGTAGTGAAACCTCTTGGGTCCACTCTGTATTCCAACTTCATTAAGAATTACTGTGTAGAGAGCAATTTATCATCTTGGAAATGATCAGCACAGAGCTGCAGCTGGATTATTCCTGCTCCCTGGTTTGTCTGCTTGTCTCAGATTGCATCCTAGTGTAGACTCAGCCCAGGTATTAGCAGCTTTCACTAGACCTGTAAAATGAAACCCACTAACTAGGCCAGTGGAACAGGTCTAGCTTATTTTTCTGAAACCATCCCTGTGCTGTCTGAGCTTATTCTAGGGTCTTCATTAAATGCTTCTAGCTTGGAACTTTGCACCTGTCAGAATAGATACATAAAATTGCTTTTGAGTCTTTTTGAACTTTCTGGCATTGAAGTCTTGTTTTAAGCCAAAGAGTGCAAAAAATGCTTTGCTGTATTTGAACTCATCACACATTTTACAGGAATAGACTCATATTTCTGTAAATGAGAATAACTCTGCATAGTCCAAAGTTCAGCAAATGCTGCTCGTGCAGTCACTGAATGTCAGAAATTTGTAACTAGGATCATGAAAGTTGCTTTTAATCTTGATCTGACACTATGAGAAAGACACTATCATGTATACTGATTTCTTAGGATCTTCATACATTTCACACAGAAACAGTAGTGACATAAACAGGATATTTTTAGAGTAAGGATTTCCAAGATGTCAAGTTACACTTTAACAAAAAAAAATCTAATCAAAATAACTCAAGATTTTTACCTCAAAGATTCTGAGTACCTGCTGTGATCACAGTATCTCCAAATCCCTCCAACTCCTTCCCAGTCACACAATCAGCATTCAAGAATAAATCAGTAGTCATTGGACATTTCTAAAAGTTCTACATGGGGGCAAAATTCTTCCCTCAATTTTAACTCGTCTATCCTGAAAACTGGGTTGAAACAGGACTTTAGGGAAGAAACACTTTAATGAGCTCAATGTACATTAAAATACTCTTTATTCAATACCCTCTGGAAATGCTGTTAAAGAGTCTTCCAGAAATGTGTAGCATGATAGCACTTTGCAATTTTCTGATAGAAAGCATAAGTTTCTGCATATTGAAGAAAAAATAAAATCTTCCAAAACTCTGAGTATGCTCACATTGGGCTGTTAAATTTTACAGGCAAAATCTGTAGCACTCCCTGTTGGGTGCATATATATTTCATTCTGTGCTAATTAGTGCATAGCCAAATTCAGCTAAGAAGGAACTCACTAGAGTGAGAGGAATTGAGCTGAGGTATTTGAGAGAGGCAACTGGCTTATTTTGTGTAATGTAGATTATGTTAAAAAAGATGCCACGTGCAGGATCACTAAACTATGTAGTTATTGAAAGCCATAATCAAAGGCAATAAGAATTTTTCTTAGTGCATATAATAGAAAGAGTTTTGTTTGTTTATACTTAAGTTAACAATCCTTAGAGGTACTCATCAATTATTCTCAGGGGATGGGAGTGGGGATAGTATGGGGTGTGGAGGGGAAGTATCTGATATTTTGACTTTTAATATAAATTTGGTCATAAAGTACATTTCTGAGTTTGGACAATTTTATGGATATAGATGGCTCCAAATATGCATCTGCTTTCCAGAAAAAGTAATAATATTGGGATTTTTATGGGTTTGCATGAAAGGAGAAAATATGCATTATTTTCTTATCATAAAATTGTACTCTAGAGTATTGTGAAACAAAAGAAAACCAATGAAAACTGGGTAGGGGCTGTCAAGATTCGCCAAGAAGTAAAGTGCTAAAATATTCATATTGAAATATGCAGGGTCGTTTTTTCTTAAATACAATGTAAAGACTGCTTACTAACTCCCATTATTTGGATTACTATCTAGATTAATATTTAAATAGTCTTAAATTTTGTTCTAGGCATTATTTAACCTTTGGCCATTATAATATTATTGTCATGAGTCTTAACAAAGGTAAGACAAACATTATCATTAGTATCTTGTTACAGACAAAGCAGGCAAAGACCTTTTAAGGAAAGCCAGAATTTTTTATTTTTCTTAATTGACATCTTAACAGATTAATCTAAGAATCATCTTTAGCAGTTAATATTTAATTATTACAGGAAGAAAAATAATAAAAATGAAAATATTAGTACAGGGATAAGACATACATTTAAGTAATCATACAGTTAAACACTCCTCATAATAATTCTTAATATTTCACTGTTGCAAGGAGTAGTGAGAAGGAACAAGATAAAAAAATATAGCAAGTTGCCAGCATCCTTTTGCTTCAAGAAGTTTGTTCATGATATTTTCTTTTTCCTTGGGCTAGAACACATGAAATTTCAGGTATTCTTATATGTTGCTAGGATATCCTTCCACCTAGTTTCTTCACTGTTCTGCAAGTGTGCTCTGTGGTGCAATTTACATGTTAGATGCAAACCCCATGGTTTTGTCTGAAATTGGATTATTGTTTCTTCCCATGACCATTAATGAGTAGTCTGTAAATCCAGGAGTTCCCATCACCAGCCCAGGCCCCTGCTCAACAAGTACATTCTATCCTGCATCTGGCACTGCCCCTTCTGGAAGCCTTTGCTGTCATCCCAGGCCTCTTTTTCTCTATTTTTTTTTTTTTTTGATCTAGTAGCGCCATAAATCCCCCACTCTACACAGAATAACGACTTGCTGCTACTATACATATTAAAACTATGTGTGTACCACACCAAGAAAAGGACATGTAAAGCAAACATAGTTGTTAACAAATCCCTGTTAGAGCCAAACAAAGCAAAAGGAAGGCTGGAGGCAGGTGAAGACAAGTTCAAAGCAAAGAAAGCAAACTGATAACCTTTGGTCCTGAGGCCCTGCAAACCCAATAGGAAGTTTGTGACCTCCTGGTTTGATGGCAGGACTGTATCCATCAGACCCCAGAGATACACATATATTATGTTGATTTGCTTCTGAAGGGACAAATGAACAATGCTGCCATTGGGCAAGTGTATGTTTTAATAAAGTATTTACATCTCATTTTAATGGCTCAGAGAAAGAGGACATTATTTGTAGTCAATGCAAATATTGACACCATCTGAACTGTGCACATTTTCTAGTCAGAATAAATTGTTAGACTTTCAGACAGCTGTGTCAAGAAGGACCTGTTTATTGCAAAAATATCCTTTCACATCATTTTTCCATTGGCATGCCTAATAGCAGTAGCTAAGGTTTGGGGAAAAAAATTCACATGTTTCAGTATTTACAAAACACTTTATGAAAATTAAAATAATTATTTTCTTGAGGTTTTTTTTAAATGAAGATAAAAAAACTACAGCTGATTGACAGATTGTCAATTAACTGTTAGTTGTCCTAGTATGAAGACATAATACTACCCTGAGGATCCAGCATATTGATTCTTATACCTGCCACACATTAGGATTTCTAAGTCTGTAAAATTAGCCCACAGACCTATTTTGGTTCATCTGCTTGTTTGGAATTTATGGATAAGATTGTTTTACTCATTTTTAATAATACTTTTCACTTAATTAGTAAGCTTTAAATTGTTAACACAATCATAATGTGATCTTTAAATATAATCAGAAAGTCATAAACTCAAAGAATACATGTCATATTTTCTGCATTTTGATATTTTTCATGTTTTGATCAGTCCAAAGATGAGTGTCCAAACCCTCTGGACAATCTACTCCAATGTTTGTCAGCTCTTACTCTGAGGATAGTTTTCTTGCAAGTAGTTGGGAGTTTCTCCTGCAAATTCTACTCGCTGCCTCTCATTCCACTGAGCACTCCCAGAAGAAACCAAGTCTATATTTTCTCTAGATCCTTATTAGGCAGTCAGAGGCAGCAATTAAACATTCCCTGAACTTCTGACTTCAGACCCAGCTCTCTCATCTCCACTTAAGAGGTATGGCAGTGGTGGCAGTCCCCCACCTGTTCCTTTGAGAAACCTGCTTGAATACAGTCTGTCTAGTTTACTATTCTGATGCCACTTTTCAGTGGCAGAAATAAAGACAAAGGAAAAGGAAAAAAATATGTCTTTAAGTTGGTTATAGAATATAGCATTGCAGAATTTCACTTTCTCATGTGGCTAAAATAAGGGAATTTCTCCATCCTAAACCAGTGTTTTTCACACACATTTTGAAGGCTGAAATGCTTACTAATTTAAGGGTTACATCCTGTAAAGCAAAAGTAGCATGAGCCATTATATTTCATTGTTTTCAAAGAAATGTTAGAAGGTTCTTAAAAGATACATTTATATGGTTTTTATTGAAATTTCCTAAACTGGCACAGAACATCAGAAAATAGCAACACAGGAGAAAAAGAAGCAAGTTCCTTCATAGATTTACTGAAAGACATTCTAATTATTCCTTTCACAGGGCAGCCAAATAACATTTCTAAGTAGGAGTCAGGAGGCCTTTGCCTAAATATACATTGTGTTACTTCTGGGACTGTTTATTTGACCTGAATCTATAGGCAAGTATATACTATTTATTGTTTATGCCAGTATTATCTTTGCTTTAACACAGCAATAAAATTTACTTAGCCTTGGTTTTTTTACATAAGGCTTTTTTTATAAACTTGTGTTACATTCCCAGTTATTCTGTTTCTTGGCAATGGTGAATAAACCAAGATCCTCTCCTTTAACCACTGAGCTTCAATAATCCAACCCGGGGTTCATTTATTTCTTTCAGTTGTAGTCTTCAGATGTAGAATTCATCTTCCTTGAAAACAAGTGATTATGCAGCCTTCAGGTGAGCCTTGGGGTTTAGTGTATAGAATGAAACTTATTTTCACACAGGAGCTACCATTTCCTGCTATGTTCCAGAAACTTCTGGTACAAGAATAAAATCTGCTGGTATTTTTTCAGGCCTTTGTCTTTCTTGTATTTATATTTATGTTTATATTTCCCCAAGTTCTTCTCACTGGTTCCTTCACAGAATCCTACAAAATCTTCTGCCTGCAGCTTTCTATTTAGCATAAAAACATTTATTTTTCTACTTGCCCTTAATCTTCTACTAGCATTGGTCTTGAGGTTAGTGCAGAGACAACCTGAGCATTAAAGCAAAGCCTTGCAGCTCTTCTTCCTAATTCTGAAGGAATCTGAAAAAAGAAGCTAAGGTTAAATGATTTGCTTTATTTACAAAACAGAAAATTTGAATTATTATTTTTTTTACATTAAAATTCATGTGATTTGGTAAGAGAAGTACAGGACTAAGATCCTATAGACCCTTTCCTAATGAACAACTCCCCAATTCCAGGCTTGGTTTCAGGCAGCTCTACAGCTTTTTGACTATCAGTCTTTTCTGAATAGTTTGGTTTGTAGGACTGTGCCCTTTCTGACCTAGAAGAAGGGTTCTCTATCACCCCTATTCTTTTAACTAGTTTTTGAACTATGCAGCAGCTCTGTATTCCCAGTTCCTTGCTCCTGCTGAGCCCACTGTGAGGTCTCTTATTCCTCATGGGAGATGCAGCCCTCCCTAGAGCTACTCATTGTTGTCTAAACAAAGCCTTGAAACTCACACAATGGGTATAGTGAGAAGAAACATAGAAAAGAGGCACTAAAGCTGTGCTTTAACTCACTCTTTAAATGAAAGTTAATTGAAACAAAGTTGGGCAGTCATGAAGCCATGAGTGTCTAAGCACAACACCAAATGAATGTGGTAGGTGTAGGGCTGGTTTTAATCAGAGTGCTCAATTTTTTGCTAAAATACATATTCACACAGGTCAAAAAAAATTGGACTGCCAAGAAAAAGATAAAGGCAAGTTGTAACAATTATTTGCAACAAGTAAATGCTAAGGAAAGAATATTTGTGATTTTGGGGAGAGTCATAAATTTTAGGTAAACATTTTTTAAGAGTTGGATTTGATGATCTTCATGGATCCCTTCTGACTCAATATTCCGTGGATCCTTGATCCTTGACTCCTTCTGAGTCCCTTGCAATTCAGAATATTCTCTGATTTTGTGATATATTTAGTCTTGGAATTGTTTGGATAGGAGATATTTTTGGTTACAAGACTACAAAGTGGTGAAGGGTGAACAATGTGTGGGACAATAAGATTTATTGTTTTTTAAGACATCTGTTACCCCATGACACTTTTCAATATCAGTTTCAATTGGCTCAAATATTAATATTTTAATGCTTTTTGCACATTGGAAGAAAAAATAATTTATAAATTTATTAGACAAATATGAATCTTGAAAATGTTTTATAGGCATATATTTGATCACTTGAAGAGAACAAGAAGCCATTAATTGTTTTGTTTTACTTAAAAACCATAAGCACTTAGTTTCTTTATGATGACCTTTTTATTTGTATTTTACTTCCAGTAATGTAGTTCACAGTTGGTCTTTACTAAACTGTTCCTTTACTCATACGAAGTATGATTTTAAGTAAAATATGAAAAATGAACCTTTTCAATGTAATAAAAAAATTACATAGGGTAGCTGTTGAATTTTTCAAGTGATAATAAAGGAAATTTAAGAGATCCAAAGCTGGAAACAGCACTTAAGAAATTATGTAGACACTTGCTGGGCAATCATGTTTGTGCGAGAAGGAAAAGATGGGAAATTTATCACTGACTAGAGGTTGTGTACTACATGAAAAATAAAAGTAATTTGGCCTTGCATCTAACTTTTTTTCAAGGAAAACTTGTAGATTTTCACATTCTTGAACAGAGATAAGTCATCCATCACTTTTGAAAACAAAACAAAATTGATGTGGTTTGCTGTATTTGATTAGAAATCATTGGGCATGTGCACAAATGAGTAGTGATCTGAGGAATATCAGATTCACAAAGTGAAAATCAGTAACTTTAAAAAAAAAATACCCTGTAACATAAATCCCTCTGAAGTGTTAGTATAACCCCCCCAAACATATTTCAAATGGGTTTTTTTAATACTAATCTTGCTTTTTAAAAAATGATTTTTATTATAATAATCACTGATTAGTTTTCTGAGTTAATTTTCTGCCTTTTGAGTATTTTTTATTTATAAAATACAATTGTTTATCTTTTATGAAAGAAATAACGTGAAATATTTTGAATAAAATGTAATGTCACATGTCTTTGCAGTAGTGAACCACCCTACTTAGGCTGGAGAATAAACACATTTATCACTCTGAGTAAGATACATTTGTATATACATATATACAAAAGTACCTATAGAAATGAACACATAAAAATCTGGGCACCTGTATACAGAAGTAGATAGTGGAAGTATTTATAGCAAACTACACACTTTTCATTATCACTTTTCTATATATAAATCTATGAACAAATCACTTCCATTTTTCATTGTGAGGTAGAATCATACTTTAAGTTCATAAAGATCAGTTTCTCTTTGTTGAACTGATTTAGATGGAAGTGGAAAATATTTCAGGCAAAGTCAACTGAGAGGACAGTATTTGAATTGATCAGTATAGTATTGATTCATGACACTCTTGGTATTTTGTGGCCTTTTATTTAATAATTTTTAAACGGTAACTACTTAAATGATAATTTTAAAATATCTTCTCACTGAGTGTGGCATTATTTTTGGTTGTTTGACTTTTTAATTATATATTCTTAGGGTAATGGATGACATGAATGTATGTAGGTGTTAGAAGGAAGAAGAAAGGCTAGTGACATGAAACTGAGTGTTATTCTGGATTATAGGAAACTAATTAGGCATTTCTCTAATAAACTGCCTTATCAATTGTGTTGAACTTCTCAGAAGAAAATTGAGAAATATATTTTTGAAGCAATTATAAAAACATTACATCACTAAAGCAGGTATTGGTTGGAAAATCAGGGGATGTCTGCTGCCGTGAAACAGGACACACTAGCACCTCTTTTAGTTTTCATTTCTTTAATCTCTCTTCTCTTCTAGAGCTTTCTTTTCATGGTCCAGTGCTCTGACACTCTCACCCATATGCAAAAAGTGTAGCAATAAGCAAATGAGAATCAGTGCTAAGCCAAAACCATCATTTTTCTTGCAAATAAAAGCATGGTTAACCTTTTGGTTTCTTTAGAGGTACCAATAGAATAAATTAGCAAAGTTTTCCCTTGACTGGCTTTATATATCCTTATTTACACATTGCTTAGCTAAACGTTGTTGTTCAACTCAAAAGAAAACCTCTGGGAAATTGTAATAGGACCAAGAGTAATGTAGTAGGCATTGATTCAAATTATCTTTAGTCTCTTGATAAAAACTGATGAGCTTGGAAAAATATAATATATTGTCTTGTTAAAAAAAAATCACAAGCTAAAATGTACTAGTAACAAAGAAAATTAGTTTAAGTGCTCTGAGACACTTGAGTTTTGTCTTTTGTTAAGGCAGTGCCTATTTGCTGTGACAGCCAGCTCTCCTATCAAGTCCATGCTAGTGTCATTTATTATTATCATGTATGGAGTTATGGAGAAAAATACAATGACAAAGAGTTAAATGAGCATAAGGCAAAGCAGAGTGCTCAGAAATTTGTTATAAGTGGTTGTGGGGTAATGGAATGGCAGCCTGAGCTATGGATCTTGATGTGCACATGAGAAACTCCTAATCAAAACTGGTCTGAACCACGGCAACCTGTGTTTTTTATTTTCTGTTTCTCTGTCTTAAATAGCAAAATTCTTGCAGAACTCCAAAGCTCAAGTAGTGATTAAAAAAAAAAAAATTTAAGTGTTGCAAAATCCATTATAAAACCAATACATGTGGTAGGCTGGGCTACCCAGCTGGCTTTTGCTATGTCTCTGTTATTTTGTGGTAGTCCATATTCAGTGGAATGTGGTACTCTCTAGCTGTTGTGTTACAGTAAAACAATACTAAAGGTATTAGTATTATAATTAGTATTAATATAAAGGTAATAGCTGTATGACCATGTGGCTGTTGTCACTCTGTGCTCATGTGTGTGTAAGATGGCAAGCTGAGGGCTGTGGATATTTCCCTGTCACAGAGAAGACTTTCAGCTGTGATGCCAGGAGTGCCTTTAAAGCTGAGATTGCTAGTAATTGGATGCACTCATCACATTTACACTGCAGTTCTGGATATGAAAGTAGCATTGGTATAGACATTGATGGTCTAGATATGTGTGTAAAATTAGCTAACTAATTTAACTAGATTTGACTTAGTTTAATCAGTGACTTGGTATTAAAATCAGCTTAATTATTCACTATCAATCAAGAAGAAATAAGAACTGGTTATGACACTTACTAAATCTTATTTTAACAGTCTGATATTGTCAGAGCTTAGTGTAGTATCTCTGTGCTTGTGGAAAAAAAAACCCAAGCAAAGTGGTTATAGCTCACTTCCCCCCAGTTTAAATCTTGCATTTTAATTCTCCATCAGTTTCATTGTATCACTTAAGTAAGTAGCTACCAGGTATAACTGTGCCTCTTTGCCTGTTTTCTTTGTAGAATGAACTCAGTTTATTCTTATATTTAATAAACATATGTAAGTATTTGCCACTGAAGCTATCTTCTTCTGCCAAATTTAATGTTTTATCCTTCTACACTCTAGTATTTATACTGATATTTTCTCTCTTTGTGCCATATAATCAACTACATATTCTTATTTCTTTTTAGGTAAAACTTCAATTTACTGTTTAATGTCTTTAGTTGAAATGTGGCTTTCTGCTTTCTAATTTTCTCCCAGAAAGAATTTTTTTTTTTGCTGTCATAACATTATTTTAAGAGTGTCTGCTTCAACAACAGTCCTCAGCTCAGGAAAAACCCCAAAGACAAACCTTAGGAGAGAAATAAAATCTGAAATGGTGAAAAATTGAAACCAGTATATTTCTACTGACTTACATTTGAGTATTGCTATTTTGAGAGGAGAGGACTGCAGGAGAAGGTTTCAGATTGGAGTGTTTGGGGGTGAGCAGAGGGAAGCACAGCTGGGCAAAGGCATGTTTTCAGTCGGGCCTCGTGTCCTAAAGCTGCATCTGCCAATCCCATAGAGAATATCACAGATCATATGGGTGCCCTCAAGTTAAAACCTTGGATTAAATGTGCTGTAATTTGAGTTTATAGTATCTAGGTTTACCATGTTGCAGGGGCAGGGGACTTACAGCAGTAAATTTATGGGGTTTTTTCCAGTTTCTAGACCCCAGGTAATGTATAAGACCAAATGAGAGAAGCAGTACTCGTTTTCAGGGATCCAAATATCACGGTTCTCATATTTGCTCAAAGCTGCCTGGAGGCTGAAGTACACTAGTCTAATTACAGTTCTCATAGCAGAGATCATTTGTGAGCACAGATAATACCACAGGAAGCAAATATAAAGAAAAAACTCCATAGGTCCTTGGAGATCTAGAAGTCGTAATGGAAAGAGAAAACATGATGCTCTGAACTGGTAAATTTTGATCTGATGAATAGGAAAACATTGAAAAGCATTCTGTAGCTGCCCTGTTGTTTTCTGGTCAACAGTCTTAAAGCCAACAAAATAAAGGGAAATTGAGGAGCAGTCTCACTCAGCGTGTCAAGGCATAACAAGTGCATGCTTCAGAAGAATAACAGAAATAAGAGATGGACAGAAAACTCTCCAAAGAAGCCCTCTTGGTAAAAATGCATAGAATCTAAATTTAATGTACTTCTCTAGAGATGCAATTCTAGAAAATGTGGGGGGAAAAAAGGATAATTTTCCATTTAAAAAATGCCATTCCAAATTAGTGGAGCTTTTGAATTAGAAGGTCCTTATTTCACAAGAAAGGCAGGGCAAGCCTAGGAATGGGTAAAATCCTACCCTCTTGAATGCGTGGCGTTTTATTTTTTCTCTGAATTTGAAAGAATTATGATTTCATAAAGTCTCCCAGATAGACTGCACAATAATGTTGCCCAGATGAGAGGATTTCATATAAAAATCCTCACTGATGCTACCAGAGCTTTTCCTGTACAGATGGGAACCACTGAATCATCTGGCCATTACATTCTCTTGCAGAGGATTTAATAAGATTGAAGAGAGTTAAAAATATGGGATAAAAATAAGAGACACGTAACTATTTTTGCTGAAGAGAGCTTACAGGGAGGGGGAGGTTGACAGAAGCACTCAAAGCAGCTACTGGTAAGCATTCATGTAAAACCAGTGTCAAAGTGCAATTCCGGATTCTCCCAAGCTGAAATATGGAAAAAGTATTTTTGAACTTTCTTGTTGATTTAATGACTTCACTAGTATGAGACATCAAATACTCTGAAAAGGATCAGGAAAATGAATGGCATTAGTGAAGCTGGAAGACTGCAAACTTGGTCTTGTATAACACTCTTAGCTGATGAAATTTTCCATGTATTAAATCTCAAATTAATTTGCTCTAAAGTGATTTAAACATTAACAAATTCAGTGCAAATTATGTAATATTCAGATTGAAAGAGTTCTCATACAAAATTAAAGTGTTCCGTTTCTTTCTCAAATTAGCTCCCCAGGTAGTTGCACAAAAAACTAGAAGGATACAAAAAGCATCACTCTTAAATCAATTTGACACTGAAGAAAGTTCATATTTCATAAGGGAGAATTGATAATCAAAGACTCAGGCTGCCTGTTCTTGCAAGCTGGGTTTTCACCACAGATTTGTGATATCACAGGCAAGTTGGAAGTTGCAAAGGACTGTGATCTCACAAGAGCAAGGTGGACAAGTTCAATAGATTACATATTTGGAAGTATTATTACTTATTCTACTTATTGAACTAGTTGTAGTGACCTCCTCAGTGCTCTGCTTCTTCTGCTCCCTTTCTCAGGCCTTTGTTTTTCTCAGCGTTGCCACAACAGGGATTAATGTAAGAAAGGAAGGAGAACTTTTCTTTTAATATGGTCTCCAGGTAATACACTAACACAGTAACAAACAGAACTGAGATCATCATAACAATACCTCAGCTGGCTTAACTAGAAAGCAAAAGACTAGAAAATAAAAAAAAAGTGCATAACTTGAATAGTTAAAACTAGCATTTAGCGAAAATATGTAATTAGTAGTTTTGTAGCAGGATACAGAAGTTAATGACACCACAGAATGTATTTTTTTCTCCTAAGGAATATTTCAGACAGTAACATTCATACTTATATCTTTTGATAACTGCCACATGTGCTTCACAGTCTTTGTATTAAGCCAATGACAGTTCATAAACATCATCTATCCTTGGAGAATATGAGGGGAGTAGGGTATAGAACAGTTATCACACACATTTCTGTAAAACTGTGTTCAAGACTTTCCACAGGTACTTTGTTCTCAATTCAGATTTGAACCTCCATACAATTTTCTGTGAACCTCTGCATAAGAAATAGAACAACATGCTAAACTATCACTACCAAAATCAGCAATTGTCATCATGGGCATTTTAACCAAAATCACAGTGACTGTAGGTTAGTTTGAATGCTGCCTTGCGTGTCTCTCCGACAATTTTTGACATTGTCTGTGAAGCAAATCTTTATTCTTGCAATTTTTATTGGTGGGTATACTTTGACTAAAAGTCCACAGAAAATCAATGAGCCAAAACAATATAAAGTATGTAGCACAAACTTTCTTTATGGATAATCAGATTATTGGAGTTTAGTAGTTTGGTAATATTTGAATTGAATTCTAGCAGAATCAATCAATGTCTATTTGGACATGGTATCTCCAGTCTGATATACTGAACATAGGAGAAATCCTCTAACTGTTTTCAAGAAATCCAGAAATCTACCTAAAATACTGGGCGTAACAATGTTCCACCAAAAAACATAGAACAACGTCCTTTGGATTAGGTGTTACAGGAAAATAATGTAAACTTGTTTCCTAGAAGAAAATGTGGGCAAAACCTCAGTGGTATTGATGAAGGCTAAAGGAATAACACCTGGTGTATTTGTATATTAAAAGGGTCAAGAACTTGGAAATTAGGAAGGCAAGAATACTGTAAGTATGATTTTGAGGTATATATTGAATTTAGAAAAAAAAGGATTACATGGCTCAAATGAAGTAAAAATGTAAATAAAGTAAGAAAAAGACTATGCAGTTAAAGAATACAATTATATCAATGATTTTTCAGTACTATGAAAATGTGATGTTTTCCTTTTTTGTGAGTTTATTAAAACTTTAATAATTTAATTATTATTACCAAAAGTCCACTAAAGTCAATAGTAGTTTTTATAGCACACTACAGCCACAGTCCGCAAAATCAGAAATAATCATCCTCTGTAAGGAAAGAATACGTGGTTACATTTTCATTTTATGTTTATGTCAAATTATTAAAAGCAAACAACTTCCTTTTTTTTTATCTTAGTTAGGATGAAGTGTGACATTTGAAATGCCCATGTCTCAGGAGAGAACTTTTCTAAAAATTCTGATCTGCACTGTGCAGCGTGGTCCATAGAGCTCCATAGGATGCTTTTATGTATGCTGTTCACTTCTGAGTCATATAAACCTGCAAGGGAAGGAGGAAAGCAATGTAGAGTGAATGTTTGATGTTCTACAGATCGTTCCACTTGTTAATTTTTTCAATAACACAGATTACACTTCTACGCTTCTACATTTCCTCTTCAGAACACTGCAAGTGACAGATACGATGTAGCACACCAAGGAGTTCTCCCATTTCATGTTTGATGAAAAAGGCACAAAAGATAATGGAAACAAAAAGCACAGCTGTTAATGCCAGCATGAAATTTTGAGCTGTATGTGGGATGACAAAACAGACCATGGGAAGGTGTGCCAAAATCAACCAAACATTCATATTGAGAGTTTCCTAATTATTTTATGTTTATCTAATCAAAACAAACACTGCTGGAACAGCTCAAGTAGAACAAGGATGATTATTCTTCAAGTCTTGATGCTCAAAATTCGGTATCAGTTAGACTCTAAGGGAATGAATCAAAATAATTGTCTCATTGCTTTAGAGTTAATTGAAGGAAACAACATAAGAATAGTCTTAATCATATACTAAATAAAAAAAAAAATGCCCTACATTAAAAATCACAAGAGTTGTCCTTTTTAGGAGATTTTGAAGGTTGGATTCTAAAAAAGAAAAAGAGGACTACTCATAAAAAGAGAACTTTTTTGTTGATGATGTACCCGTAGACTGTACAAAGTTGAATTCTAAAACAGACAATAGTTCCAAAAGCTACAATATGCAATCAGTTGGAAAAGTCAATTACAGCTTGGATCAGTCCAAATTTTACTTAATTCCTTCAAAGACAACATGTAGAAAGAATCAATATAAACTGAATCACAACTTATGACAGTTTTTCTAATACCACACAAAAATTTGTCTAAAAGAGGCACCTGTGTACAGTAAATTGCAGACTGGTCATTAGTATGTTAAGACCTGTTGGATTTATCTATATACAAAGAATAAGGGCCAGTTGCATAGTGTCCTTATTTTGGGTTTAATTACGATCAATTATATGTTTCAGATGGGAATGAATGAGGGATTTGAAGACAGATCTGAAAGCTAGGATAGAATTTAATAGTGCTCTTAATGTTTGAAATTAGATATGTTGTACCAGATTCATTTTTCTGAACTTTTTTTAACTCCCTTCTTATAGTGTTGCTGGAATCCTTTAGCATATTCACAGCATGATGAAATTGGCTTTGTTTCTGCATATTTAGTTTTAGAGTGAGGCTACTCCACCAAATATAAATGTACCACCAAATTAGGAAAGACTGAGAGCATAATCTCCACAATTATTAAACTGTATTTTATTTTAAAACTGTATTTCAAAGGATATTGCACTAAAGCTGAACTAGCAGTAGGTTGTGTAATATCTTACTCTGCTTTGCTACTACACCCCTGTCTTGGCAGGGGCTTGGACTACCTGATCTCCAGAGGTCCCTTCCAACTCTAAAAATTTTGTGATTCTGTGACACTTGTACCTGACTTAGTGTTAAACTACCTACTGAGTTATTTCTGTGTTGCAGGATGGGGTTAGCAGCCACAGCTGAGATAGTTAATACCTCACTCTTACTACTTCTGTTTTGCATCCACAGACACTTAGACTAAAATATGGTCGGTCCTATGTGAATGGCAGCTTTAAATAAGATAATGCAGTTTTGCTATGCTTTTATAGCTGGTCTAAGCAAATCTCTTAATAGATCATTGTACTGCTTGGCACCTATAGAACATTTGAGTGCAACAGGATTTTATTTTGAAGAGCTTTGGGTAATTGCTATCCAGTTATATTGTTGCTAATTCTACCATAAACTGCATTACTAAAGCTTACACATAGTGCACATGTCATGTTCTTTTGATTGCTTTTTATCACCTGCATTTTGGGAGTAATATCTAAAAAAAAAAAAAGAGCAAATCTATTCCATGGATATCTCATTAATTTTGCCATTTCTGTACTTGCCAAGTCACTGGCTCTGAAATACATTCATTATTCAAATTTATCTGGGAGTTTATTAGGTGAATATATTTTCATCTGTAGACAATTTTTAATAGATGATTATGAAGATTACCAATTTATATTTGGTTTATCATTTTCTGTAATAGATATAGACATTCTAACATGACATGTAAATTTTTATTTTCAAGCACATACTGAACTGAGGTTTCTTAGTTCTGCAATTCAGAGTGAATTTTTGTTTATAGTTTCTATTTTTTTTGGATGAAACAAGTAATGATTCATTCCTCTGACTTTCTTCTTTGCTTCTTTCATTTTGAACATAATCTTGCTTAGTGTTCTCCATTAAAAAAAACCCAGCAGGTGAAACATGAGGTGATCTCACTATATTTATTTTCCCTTTCCTCAGTATTGTACGTACTGAGTTTTCTTATCCATTCACCGTCTCTAGCCATTTCACTTATTCCAGGAATTTAATTCTGTTCTCTCTTTCTCCATCTCACCTGCTTTTTCTTCTATTCTTCAACTCTTTCTTTGGTCTTTTAGTCATTTCTTGTTATCTCTACTTCCTGTACTCAGCTGTCCAGAGAATCTTTTTGTCTGTGATCTTGTATTGCCATTTAACCTCTTCAGCTGTTTCAGTGATGTTTCTCTCAGGAAATACCCTTTCCTGAAAATATAACTGTCTGTCCTTCAAATCTTTGTCTTCTGTCCATGTTTTAATGTTGCCAATTCCATACTGTTTGTAAGTCACTTTACCTAATCCCCACCTCTCTGTCTAGACCTCAGCTTCTATCACCCCTCAAAGACACCAATACATATTGGTGAAAGACACCAATATATGGTAAAATACCTCCCATATGAAATATTACTAGGTGCAGAATGCTAAGTTTATGTTGTGCATAATTGCAGTGGAGTAAGGAGAGGCTTTCAGGGTTTATTTCCCTGGTTGCTGCCTTGAAACTTGACTTCTGCCTCTTTGGTGCTCAGTAAGCCACTAAGAACAAACACCTCCTAGGTCATTAGTGATTACATGTGTCTGAAGAAGATAACTTTTCTAAGCAGACATTGTCTCACCCATATCTATTCACTGAATGAAGAGCTGCTGGAGAAAACCACTGGTGGTGTGTGTGGACAGAAACTGCTAGAATATATATATGCTTACAGATGAGAATGAGCATGCATATTGCACCTGTATTTCAAAGCTGATGATTTATTTAGCAATTTTGTAGCCTTTTATTAAAGCTTTCTAATGTAAATTTACACGAATGCCACTTGATGTCTTAAATATCTATACTTGTGAGCAGCACCTAATATACTTTTATCATGTGGCTATGAGCTGTGTAAATCTCTGAATTCTGAAACTTCTGAATGATGTTGACTTCCTGGCTGAAAACAAGTGACTGATTTAGCAGAGAAGCAAATGCAGAACTGTGGCATGTATTCTGATCCTGCTTCAAGATGTTGACAGTGTAACTGTACTGGCTGCATCTCTGGAGGATTTTAGTGAAATAATATGATGTGTGTATATTCTGTAGCACACGCTAAGCAAAATGAGCACAGCAGGCATTTTTACAGTGACTATAAGTATTTTTCCTGAATCAACAGTATTGGGTTTTATCAGGCAAGCAGTGCCATTTATGCTAAAAGGCAGGCCACTGTGTTTTTTCTGAACTCTCTTTGAAGTTCAGTTGTGTGTCTTTTTTCATTGTACTGAAATACTGGATCATCACTATTGATGACTTGTAATCACTGCTTCTAAATTGACGTGTGGATTGGTAAGGCAGGATTATCATGTGTTTAAGAAAGAATAAGAAATAGAAAACTTCTGTTCCCAGCATTGCCCCAGATTTCTTTTGTAACTGCTTAAACAGCTTAGGCTCTCAGTACTTTTCCCATTTAAGCAAAAAGAGGGCATCTGTGTTTTCTTTTCTTGGGGAAGTATATGGAAGTAATGTGATCTGTATTTGTGAATAGTAGTAAAGTAATCAGATGTGTTACGGATAAACACAAAAATTTCTTATATAATGAAGTTCAGTAACTTCTTTGTGATTGCCTTTAAAACCAAAATAATATTTTTTCCTATTTTTTCTTCCAAATTTTATTATATTCATGTGTGACTGGGTAATCCTTCTCAAATTTCTATAAATTCACAAAAAGGATGAACAAGAACCTACTTGGTCTATTTCTGACTTCAACAGAAGTTACATAAAGGGTGGGATAAACTATGAAGAAGGAGGTCTTTTAACTGAATATTTAACAAGCTGTAATGCACTCTTTTTTTTTTTGTCTTTCTTGAGTAAAGCACTTGGAGAAAATTTGGTATTTTTGGCAAATCAAATCTCAACTTTTCAAACAGTACTGTACTGGTAAAAATAGATTTTTATACATATAATTGGATAGTATGTCATAGGTAATTAAAGGCCTGTCACTTTAAATTAGATAAGTTTGGAGTAGAGATGGCTGATTCCTTAATTGGGTTCATTGAGAGGTATAAAAACTGAGGAGTCTCAAGTAAGCATTTCACATCCCTCATATTATTTTAAAAATACGTGCTTATTAATATTTAACAGTATATTAGTGGCAGGAGTAAGTTGGTTTCTTGTGAATGTCGGAGTTTATAGAGTGGCATATGAAAAGAAAGGTAAATGAAATCAAATGAATAAAATGTGTGCAGAATATAAGACTACAGCTTGAATTTCATTCCAGGAACTACTTTATAAGTAAGAAGGATGAAGATATCCTTTTTCTTTTAGGATGGGCCAACATGAAGCTGTCATACTACCCCTTTTACATCACATTGTTCCTCTGTGAAGAAGCAATGGCAAAATGGTTAGAAATTAGTAGTCAGGGGATGAAATTTCCATTATTCTTGAACTTCTTAGATGTATTTTTTTTTTTTTTTTTTTTGTTCTTATTCAGACTGTAGAATATTGTCTGGAAAGACAAAGAAGGATTCTGACTGAGTAGTGCTGTGAACTAGCTAATATGTAGAATAATGGCATTGTCTCCCAGCTGAAAAGTTCACTGTATTCTTTACCATAGGTAGTTGTTGTAATATGGGTATGAACCTTTGATGAGATTTATCTCTGAAAGAAGTGAGGAATTCTGCTGTATCAAAGTCACATAAGCCAGAATACTCATCCCATTTAATATTCCTTGTGCTCTTCTGGGACAAGCTGATTGGTCTCAAGGAGAGACAAGGTAAGATATGTCTACATATCTTATTATATTCTCCTCTTGTTCTCCAGAACTGTAGGAAAAGTCTCTTACCCTGTACAGATATCAGAGTTCACAGACCTACTTGCTTCAAAGTCAGTAAGTGCATTCTTTGAAGAACTGGTTCCTTTATATTCACAGTACCACTGGGGATGGGATCAGAAGCATGATGAGAAACATGACTAGGAGGGCATTAGGCTACCCAACACTGTATATTAATTTAGACTTTTGTTCCAGACATAAAACCACTATTTTATTGGCCTATTCCCTAAGAAAACCCGCTTGAAAATAAGTGATTGTGCTTCATCTCCATCACTGAGATTTAGGACAAATGAAGGAAGAAGTCTGAATGTCTTTTCAAAATTTTTTGTGAAGTGCAATTCCTGTAGTAATGCATAAAATAAACATAAGGATGGTACTTATTCCCTGCTCAAGGGGATTTTTATTGGTTTGGAATAGGTTACCTAAACTGCAGTGATAGTGGGTATTAAAAACTTGCCAGTGTGCCTCAGCAACAGGTTAGGGTCTGTTATTGTTCTGGGTTTGTGCTGGTGTTTAACAAGTTTCTCCATAGAGTTTTTAAGTGACTATTACTGGTCACAGACTACTGTAAAACACAAAAAATGTTAAAGGAACAGAGAGAGGCCCTTACAGAAATTTTGCTTAAAAATAAATGCAGGTTTATGAGGCTGATATGAGGTGCTTGCTACTTCATTGATAACATTTCAAAAGCTATCTTTTCTGTAAAATAGGTTAAACAATATTTTTCTGGCACTGGCTAGCTAAAGTCCTAGCTACATACCATATGTCTTCAGAAATCACTTGTGAGGGACTTGGAGGAAATGAGCTATAAAATAGAGGATATTCTGTATTAGTGGACAGAAATAAATCAAATGGCAAAAGAAAATGATATGGCAACTTTTTACAGAGGTCAGGAGTACTACTACAGAACTTCATAGGTAAAAAATCAAAATATCTAAATACTTTGAAAAACTGTCTTAAAAAATAAAAAAAAATTTAATCCAAAGACTTGGAGATTCTTGACAATACATAATCCCTATGAATTAAAATTTTCATCATGGTTTTAGTAATATTTTTAATTTAAAATATTTTTAACATAAACACAACATGATATATTTAACTTAATAGACATTTAAAGAGTCAAGAGCTGCCAGATTCTGAAATGTAGAGTATTAGCTCTTTCCCTTCCATCAGTGAATACCTTCAGCTATGAAGTTTTCTGATTTGGTTATTTGCTTTAAGTACTAAAGTCAATAGAAGGACGCCCAGAGGAGAAAAAAAAAAAAAGACTGAATTAATGTTCTGGTTTAAATCTGTTAGAAAGATTTTTACCCTTTTTACAGGCTTTTTTAGCATGCAATGCTAAGGTTCCCCAGTAGGTGCCCTAAGAGATCTCTTATAAATGTTATCACTAGGCACTGGAATTGACTGTCTGCAGCTTTCTCTTTGTGTGGAGTTTTTTTTAATAGAATCTGTATTATCTACTATTGAGTGGTAGTATGCTTTCAGATTTCAACGATAATGAATAATGAAATTATTTGATCCCAAATGAAGTTGAAAAAAACTAGATGATATGAAATTAAATATTTATCCTCATTGCCTAATTCTTTTCCAATAGTAATTTTTAATGTGGATATTAGTTATGTAGTATATTATCTCCTTCCTATTTAATCAGTTACCTCATTTTCACAAGATGAGAATGGGGACAATGTCATCTTGTCAGAATTGCTATCATTGCAAATTTGCTACACACTGAAATGAATTTATAGCATTTATTTTATTAGACATAATGAAAAAATCTACAGATCTAACCTCAGAGCCTACGCTTCCCCCCATCCACTCCGAGTCTACATCTGTTATTTTGTGTCATGCATTTGAATTATTTTGATTAATTTCAAAGGTAGGTTCCTTGTGTGTGAACAATAATGCATATTTCCTTTATTTGGGTCCCTTTGGGAGAACTGGCTTTGAGGAGATATGGGGAAAACCTTAATGTGCCTTTCTGATTCTTGCTGTCATTTGGGAGATCTCCTGTGACAGATGGTTGGCACAACCTTTCTCCAAGCCACGAGTAAGCTAATTTTTCTCTCTGCCACTTGCCAGTGTCTGTCATTCTGGTGCTCACGATGCCCTGCTGTTATCAAAGCTCCGGTCCAGGGCTCAATGCATTTTTTGTGCTTTTTGCTCAGAACTGAGTTTATAGTGGATGCACTATCACCTTTCATTAAAATATTGAACAGACATTGAGTGAATTAGACCAGTGGAAAATGAGGGAAAGATGTATGTGTCCAAACTTCGTGCTGTGTGTGTGTAAGAGAGAGAGATTTGGAGGATTATTCATGCTATGTCATATCAGAGCATCCTGAGAGTTCCTTTGCTGCCATTGACTTCAAGCTAATCAATGATCTTCACTAGTAACAGCTGCACTGAAGGGGCAGCTGTTGTCTTCAAAAAAAAGGAGGAATAATATGTTAAGAGGAAATGGAAATTGAATCCTACAAAGGGGCAGTACTTTGGACTGTATATTTTGAAATAAGATTTCATTATTATTAGAATTTATCATGCCTAAAACTATTTTTGACATTTAGCTACAAATGTAATTGTGTTTAAAGTGTTGCATATCCTTCATTCAAAGAAAAAAGCAATTAATTTTTTGGATTTTGGTCTTATTTACGACATTGTAACTGTTGTGTAGTTTTGGACAAGAAATTGATTAACATTTAGTAGTATCAGATATTAATATCCTAAATTTTTGGTAACTAATAATGGGAATGCTTTTCAATTCATGTGTTTAAAGATAGATCACAGAAAAATAAAATTTTGCTATTGAACTTGCAGGTGGTGAGGGGTACCGAGCCACACAGAAGTCACCGGAATAATCTAAAGAGTAAGTAACAAGCAAGTTTTTGAAATATCCTATTTTTGTCCCTTACTGTCCCTTACTACAAAATCCCAAGCACAAATTAAAAAAAAAAATGAATTAATTGTGTTAGGAGTGCTAGTGGTAGAAAAGCCAAGAGAATAAGAACTAGCCACTTCTGAAAAACTATGCTTACTATCCAATTCTGCATTCATTTTGGGTGCAATGCTGTTTACAAGGAACACAAGCCCTTCTCCAGAATTTTTTTCAGTAGAAAAGGAGGTACAAATTAGTCAAAGAAAGTGACTATTGTTCTAACTTCAGTGAGTTTTGGAGAGGCTGTGAAGTGTAAAAGTCCATAGACTGTCCTGGTTTTTGACTGCTAACTGGAGTTAAACCACAGCATGGACAATACTGAATACGTTGTTAAAACTTTTATAATCTATTATTTGTATTAAGTTCCCTTTAATATACTGAGACTTTGATCTTCTCTTTGTCCTGCATAAAACCTCCTGCTGTGTCAGATATTATATTAAGCAGCATCTCATAAATAAAAAATAGAGAATCTTTATTAATAATATCTATAGCCTAAACAAACATAAGCCCGCTTTGAAGTTCTTCTGTGCTCTTTACAAGAAAATGCCACTACTTACTGCATGTGCTCTCCTCTGCTCAATTGCAAATGCTTCAAATATAGTAATTGGGGTAGAAAATGTAGAAACCAGACATAACTGATTGTCAAGCACATGGGGCTCAGGAGTATACCAAACAGAAGACTGTCTGGCATATTATGTGGGATGTGCCATATATGATCATAAAGTATCCAAATTAGGATTATGGAAATCAGAAATAGACTACTAAGCAGCAACAGTCTCTCTGGACTAACAATTAATTGTTAGGCACAGAGTAAGTTCTTCATTGTAATAATATATATTGGTCTGCATTACATCCAATAAAGTAATAGGCCAGTCACCCTGTGGATGAAAATGTTTAAACTGCAAAGGGATGATGTAATGCATGGGACACAAAACAAAAACAATAAAAAGAAAGCATTCACATAGTTTGTGTGTGAGTGTAAAAACAGATCCAACAACATATAAAATGGAGCTCAAATAATATCCATTAAGCAGAAGACAGAAAGATGTCAGGATGTGAATGAAGAAAGTTTATTTACTAACTATAGCATATAGCTGATACAGATCTAAATTAGAGGAAAAATTAGAAAATATGTGCTAAAAATAACATTATTTTAATTAAATGTGAGCTTTTAAAATGAATACCTCAGTGAGCTTACAAAGAATAAAGACATGTATGATCAGATAAACACATTCAGAAATGCATGAATGCCAAGATACCCTAATGTATTTCACGGTTGTATCGTTATTTACACTGAAATTTACTAGTGCAAGTCCTCACAAGATAGAGAGATTTTCAGAAGTTCTGAGGGTCTTCCATATGCTAGTTTGGGATTCATTGTCTACTAATTTGCAAAGCTAACCACTAAGTTATGATACGTCAGACCTTGCATAATTTGACCGGCTTCCCAACTACTTCAATAACTGGGTTACATAAAACATCTACGTAATTGTTGTTGTTTGTTTCGTGTACTTTCATAATGGCAAAGGAAAATGGATGAACAAGGTCCCTATTCATCCTCACAACATTTCAATTTCCCCTCAGTTTCGAACAAGCCAGTTTGGGGTTTAACTCTGTCCCATGAGAGTTTCTGGTGCAGCTGTGCTAGTAGACTCGGTGTCAATTTTGTACTGCAAAAATTGTCCTTAAGTAGTGCAATTATATTGTCTGTATTAGCAAAAAAACCTGAGAGGGCTTAAGAGAAAAATGAGAAGTAAAATAATAGGATTTCATAAATTCAGGCAAGTTGCCTTCGTGATAACTGGCAATTAGAAAGGGTTGGGTCAATGAAAGTCTGCTTTATTTGGCTTTATACTCCACACTCAGTGTGTCGAAGTTAATCATGTTCCCTCTTGCAGTGCCGTGACCTAATTATCAGTCCAGTAAGAACTCCCTCAAAAAATAGTAATAAGTTAATGCAATCCAGCCTGTCCTGTTTTATTATTTCCTATATTAACTAGTTCTGGTTTTAGGTATGTTATTTACCATACCTAAAACCATTTATTTTTGTTTTTAACTGCATGTTCATTCCACATGTAGACACAAGTGTAATTAACCTAGAAAGCTGATGTACGTCAGAGCAGCTGACCTCTGTCTGGCTTTACCCTAGACATGGGTGATTTAAAGACAGTTTAATACTTTAATCTGTGATGTATTTTCCCAAAAGGCACGGAACAGGTAACCTATAATGGCATGAGGAGTAGATACTTAATTTTCATAATGATTTCTCATTGAAGATGAAAGAGCAACTCCTTAAAAGTGGTGGGATGGATAGTAAATTAATTTAAAAGTAATAAATCAGATAACTGAAACTGTTATCTCACAATAAAGCAGATTCAAGTGAGACTTCAAATACTGTTTCTTTACTTGACTTCAAATAAATATATCTCTAAGTTTTTAGGCGATTAGTTTCCAGTTGGATTTCTTGTTTTGATTGTTCCTGTTCATCCAAAGGTACCTCTTCTCGTGCTTATAAATGGATCATGTAATTAACGGTCTTATCTCAAGGTGATTTTTTTCCCCCTTATGTTTTGCATAACTAAATAAGATTCCCAATCACACGTCTATGTTTCTGGCAGGGGTTACCAGGGACCTCTACCTTGGCATTCAAGCACCTCAATCTGGTGTGGACGCTAGGGCTTACCGATACAGGTGTGCAAAGCCCTCCAGCGTGCTTGAGCTTTGATACATTGACATATTAAAGCTTATGAATACTGCATTACAGCCCCCTGCTTGGAAGACGCCGGCACGACACCCCTCTGTGCTCCGGGGGGGAGTTCCTCGCTGTTTCACAGCAGTTGCTCTGCTTGCTGCCGGTGCCAGCGCTGCCATCTGCCCGGGCGCCAGGGCTCTGTGCGCACCCGCGGGCAAAGGCAGCGGGGCCATGGCCTTGCGGCGGGGAAGCCGCAGGAGGGATTCCGTGCCCTCAGCCGGGTGACAGCCCCCTGCGCGGGCACGGAACCCCCTCAGCGAGAAGTGCTGGGCAACACCAGACGTCCCAGCCGGCCGGCCCGTAGAAAAACGCAACAAACCAGAGGAGGGGGGGCGGTGGGTGGCGGAGCGCAAGTTGGGGAGGCCGGGCGGCGCAGGGGGCGGGCGGGGGCGGTGCGAGCGGCGCGGCGGGGCGGGCGGCAGCGGGGCCGGGCGGGAGCGCTGCTGTCCGCGCCGCGCCCGGTGCTGAAGGGCGCCCGCCCGCCCGCGCCTCCCCGCGGCGCCTCGGCCGCGGACCCTCCGCGCCTGCTCCCGCCGGGAGCTGAGCCCTGCCGGCAGCTGCGCCCACTTTGCCCCGGAGAAGTCCTCGCTCGCTCACCGGATCGCCGCGGAGCCGCTTGTGGCTTTGTTAAAGGGGGAAGAAGTGCTGCTCTCTTTGCGATTTGCACGAGGACCCGTCGAGCTGGGGCTTTTCGTTTGTTTTTTTTCCTCCCCTTGTGGATTTTAGTGACTCTTGGACAAGGTAAGCAGCAATGCCAATATATATGCACACACATACATACGTATTTTTCACGTTAATAGTAGCGGGGTGCTGGGTGGGATGGAGGAGCCGGCAATTAAAGGCAGAGCAAAGTTGGAAGCTTGGTAGCCCTTAGGTCAGTGTAGGGGCAAGGCTTGGAAAAAGGGTGCAGCTTTCCGTGAAAAGGGCTCCATAAACAAAAGATGAATCTGAGTGAAAAGTTCAAGGTTTATTTTTATTGAAAACTGGCTCTCAGGGTAATTTTTAAATGGTTGAAAATGTTTTGTGTTAGGAGTCTTGAATATTATAAAAAGCTCTCAAAAGACATTACAGAGCCTACTTTGTCTAAGAACCAATTTGGGGGGGACTGGAGAAGCTCTGGTTGATTCTGTCTGGGGGAGGACAGGATATGCGAGGTCATTCTGGGAAGTAGAGAGTAAAGACGGAATTAGAGAGGATTTGAAAGCATAGCTGCATGTTGCTCTGTGTTCTCGTGCGTGCCTGAATACGTGTGTAGCAGAAGGACGGTGATACCCTGTTACTTGACAAACAATTCAGCACTGTAACGCTGTCAACTTGGGAAGCAGCACCTTTATGAAAGGGATCATCACCACCTCTGCCTCCAAGGTCAATGTGGGATGTGTGTGTCTGTGAAAGTCGTGAATTTGTGTCCTTTGATGTTGGCTGAACATCAGGCCTGCTCCCAGGCTGCATCTAGGCGTAAATGAGAATCCTGGATTTAATAATACCGTATTATGTTGCACTTGCAGGACTGCTGTTGTCAGTAATTGAATAGAACTGAGAAGTGTGGGCAGATGTAATGTCTTTTTTTTCTCAGCAGTGTTTAACATTTCGTGAGCTTGGTACGGAGCTGTGCTTCACAGAGGAGTTTGCTGCTGCTTCAGTGAGTTGTCAGAGTTGTGCACACGCAGAGCTCGGTGCTGCACAGGGATTTCTGCACACACCGAGCTGGGCGCCGTGCAGTGACTTCTGCACACGCAGAGCTCAGCACCACTCAGGGCTGTCTGTCTGAGATTAAGGCAGATTCCAGAGGGAATAAGCAGCAGCTGTTGCTAGCCAGTGCTACTGAGATAACTGAACAGAATAAGCAGGCAATGAGGTCCCCACCTTGTGTTTTATAGGATTATGTAGCACTTCATTCTCTTTTGGTTGTGATGAATTTTCTTAGGAACTGGGACCTGAACCACAAGCGTTTCTCTACACAGAGATGCCCTGCACAGGTGCTAGCAGTTGTAGTAGCTGTGAACATAAAGTAACTTCTGTTGATGGGATGAAGCTGATGAAAGGTGACTGCTTCTTAGTATTGTAGCATTTTTTTACTTCTGCATCATTTCCTTAAGGTGGGTTCTACGTTGCTGAGTGTTTGTATCAGCTGAAGTATAAAGATAACCATCAGGCAGCAGCACAGAGCTACTGATGGGTAAAGTTGAAAGCTAGAAAAATGATGAGAAAGTAGCTCAGTCAACCAAGCCTATCATTGCATTTGGGTAGAATTAGGAAATATGTTTTTATTGTTCTCTCCCCAGTCATAAAGTAGCTCTCTTTTTCCTCTCTCAACAATAGGGAATGAAAGTTTATTACATAGCACTTGCACTAGTTGCAAGCCTTCATTAGCAGTCTATCCATCAGCTAAGACAGCTTTTATCATCTGTCATTGACATGAATATTGATTTGCTTTGAAATATACTGATATAATTTAAAATTATGTCTTTGAAGGTATGGAGATTCAGGATGCTACTTTTTGAAGTAGACACTACAAAATTATTTTGAAAAAGTTACTGTGAACCATGTGGTGCAGACGTTGCAATAATACTTAGGGGGAGGATGACCCACAACATTGCAACCCAAACCCACCAATTACATATCTAAAATTTTAATGTTTATACAGGGCCTGAATCTGCAAATCATTGTTCACTTGAGTGGTCTCTATTCATAAACATAGTCTTTTTCCAGTTAACAGGACTATCTCCATCGTTACATGATTAAAAGTCATTGAGCTTTCTGAGATCAGTCATTTTACCAGCATAAATCAGATTATAAACTTTGATACTAAGACATTAATTCTGTGCTTTTAAATTTATGTGTGGTTGATTTTTCTATGTAATATTTTGCCTTCATTTGTATCAGGCTGATTTATTTGACAAATCATGTTTGAAAAGTGGATATTTGAAATTATACACATACTCTGAAGGAGATAAAATGGTGCTGCTATTGTTCAACAAAATGGTGTTCTGAATAAATGTATACATTAAGTGTGGTCCATGGCCATTTTGGTCATTGCTTCTGACTAGAAGAAGTCTGTCTGCAGTGTCTGCACGTGCTTGTTCAAGCATATTTGTAAAATTGTAAGAATATGATTTTGTGTAATGGGTAGTTCCAAGTCCTTTATCAACATCACACAAAAGTTGTTAATGACTTGACCAGCCACCTGACTCAACTAATGTGAAATCAGGGAGGAGTTTTGTTACAAAAACAGGATTTAGAGAAATTTCGGGTTTAAAGAGCTACTTTATGGACCCTTCTTAAGCTGACCAATGCACAAAGGTGGGCATATGAGGGCACAAAACTATTGAAAATGTCAGCATATGCACAACCCTGTCAGAGATCCAAAGCTTACTTTTTCCAGTGGATCAATTGGTTATTTCCTGGTTTAAGGCCTTGGACAGCAAATGGTGATCAGTAAAACCCCAAATATTCTGGTTGCTCCATTCTAGGTGTGTTTTAGATGTACTGTGTCTAATCATGTCAGTTTTTCATCCTATTTTTATTTGTGTGTGAGTTTATCCAATAATCCTCTGTATTTGTTTAAAAGCAATATTCAATCTTAGAGTAAAAGAATTGTTACAATCATGATGTTACAATCAATTATGCTTTTTAAAAATACCAAACTTTTATTTTTACAAAAATGCATGCTGTCCCAAACTGTGACTTTATTTAACTTTTCAGAAAATACAAATTTTCTGTCACTCTTCTGTCACTCTTAGAGAGTATAAAATAATATTAAAAAACAAAGCTCTACTCAGTTTTGTTAATTTCAAATATAAAGATGGAGCTCCAATAGGAGTAGTTCTGCCATTTAACAGATCTGAGCTTGGCTTTGATATCTCAAAGGTAAGAGGTCAAATGAAGTTTAGGAAGTAATTTCTGATTATTTTTCTCCAGAATGGCAAATATTACGGGATAATTGTGGACATTAAATATTGCAGGAGTGAATCACTGACTCAAGGGGAAGCAATGACTCAAATGACACTCTTGACTTCTAGAATTTTTCTAAGCAAAAGCAGGACCATATTCGTTAACCATTCAGTGTAGCTTGGTCTGTTATGCTACATAACTTTAAAGTAAATAGGTTAGCAAGTTTATTTGTAAATCTGTTTAATCATGTTTTTTAGTTCAAGCTTTTTATTTTTTACCTTCTGAAGCCCAGGGAATAGTTGTCAGCAAATGAAAAGACTGGAAACTTATTTGCATATTATTTTATACATATTTAATACAGCATGCTTTTTCCTGACTCTTGGTAGACAGAAAAGACAACAATTTTATATTATCAGAAGAGCAACAAATCAAATATTTTCTCCGTAGTTAGGAGACATTGAGAAAGCTGTGGGCTGACAAAGAGCAGTGGTAGTCTAGCCCCTTTGAAAATAGTGCTGTGTGAAATTCCTTCTAACATCTCCAATATCAAGGGTTTCTACTGCCCAGGAAAAATATTCAGGAGAAATCAAACCCACAGCTTTATTCTCTTCTGTAGTATTTTGCAAGTTCTTACTTTAGGTTTTGGTTTGAGTAACCTCTAGTTACAAAGTTCTGGTAGGTTGTGTTCCTTTCTAGCAGTTGCATTTGTTAACAGATGTGTCTTGATTTGGGTGGGCCAGTGCAGATCAAGGAATTACTGCACAGTTACTGTTACAGAAGAACTTCAAAAAGGCTCCCTAATTGCTGGTGTCTTTCTTTTCCTCTATGCCATTGTTACTTCTGTTTGTATTGGCTAAATATACTGGCCAAGAGAGGTTGCTGTGGTTTAGCCAGGCATGATTCCTTACCAAGTGGGAATGAGAATGACTGGAAATGTGTTATTTGTTATCCATTTTTAGCTTTATTTGATAGCAACGTTTATGCAGGTATTTACACCTTCTATCCTAGAAATGATCAATGTAAGTCTATTCAATTAATCACTCTTTATACCATACATTATGTAAAATTAGTGAATTGGTTGCATTGCTGAGTCCTGCAAATCTTAAGAAGATAAGTTCTAAAGAGTTAAATGAGGGCAGAGTTGGCAATGCTTGCACTGATTGCTTGAAGTAGGTTGAAGTTCACAGTTTATTTGCATTTGAATTAAGTGAGGTTGGTGTCCAGCAGTGCTTTTCAGAGCAGACTTCAGAAAGACTTTTTTTTTGTGCAATAATGTACTTGAAAATGTTAGATGGAAGATGAAGGATATTTAAAATACTTCTTTCTTTTCCTGACAGAGAAAGCTTTCTTCTCATTTTATTCCAAGTGAGGTTTATTGTAATCTGAAATATTTTTACCACTGAATAGGCAGTCTTGTGATAAAAGCCACTATCATTTTCACATCAGCATATTAAAAACTTTCTGAAAGTATTTTTAGTTCCTTCATGAGGAATTTCCTAATATCTGCAAAAAGAAACAAAGTAATTTGAAATCAGCTCATAACTTTAATCAGATAAAAAATTTATCCATTACTAAAAATACTCTTTTATTAAATGATGGGAACTTCTAGATTATTACTGTACATGCTTTTGCTTCCATTAGGAAATAAAATATTTTAGAGGCTTTTTGCATTGTAACTCTGAACTGTACATGTTTTTGTTATTATAACAGGCCTTTGTCTTCCTAAATAAAATGTAAATCATTTTACACATATAAGCAACAAAACAGAAACAGGTAGAAAATTCTTACATGATGAGCAGTAGAAATAAACTTTGCTTTCAAAGAGCTTGCAGATTATGATTTGTTTCAAAGTTCAACATTTCAAGTTCTATTTCCTTTATGTCTTTTCTTTTGTAAGCTTTATTTAAAACACTGCTATAACTGATAATATATGTTGTTTATGGGTTTTATTAAATTTTGCTATAAATTATTGCTCGGAAAGAAAAACCAAACAATTTCGCATCGTTCTGGTAGATCAGTGGAAATCTTGATTCATACACAAAAGCAGTCAAAAGAATAAATGCTACCTTTGATTTTGTTACAGCGTGAATATAGTGCACTAACGTTACAATTATTTATATAGTTGAGGATTGTATTTGGTGGCAATCATGGCCTCCTGGTGATGATGAGAAACATGCAAGGTTCAAACACATTTAGTGTATACACAGAAAAGACTAGTATCTGCTTTCTGAGGACAAACTGTAGTGCAATGGAAAGCTAAATGCACATGAATGAATGACTAATTCACAAATATCTGTGGTTTAGAGTTGCAGTAGTCCAAATTTTTTCTTTATAGAGCAGAAAATTGCCTATTGTACCTAAATAAAAGAGGAGATGCACTTTGTTAATTTTGAAAATGCTTTCGCATTTATATTTTAAGAGAAAGAGAATTATTTTGTCACATTTTGGAGAGGTTTTTGTTCCTTTTGCATCATCATTTGTAGCAGTGACTAATTTTTCCCTCGTAAGGGTCTGTTTTGAGTCTTAAATCAACAAAAAGCAGAAGTTTTTGTGAGATGTGATGTTTGTACAACGTCTTGGTTAACTATTCACCTTTTGTGAGAGATTTGAGACCTAAAAGAAATCTGAGATCAGGTACCTTTGTTAAAGGCAGATTTTCTCAGTGTTTTACAGATATTCCTCAAGTCTGAGAGGTGAATGCTCAGAAAATTCTCTCAAAGACAGTATCATTTCCAAACATTGGCTCAGTTATCTCTGCAGTATTCATAAGAGTGCAAAATCTGATATTATCAAGGAAAGAATGTTTTGGATTGGAAGGACCTTAGAGATCATCTCTTGCCAACCCACTGCCATGGGAAAGGATCTCTCCACTAGGCCAGGGTGCTCAAAGTCCATCCAGTCTGGCCTTGAACACTTCCAGGGCTTGGAACATCCACAGCTTCTCTGGGCAAGCTGTGTGTCAGCACCCTCATAGTGAAGAATTTCCTCCTAATATATAATCTAAAACTGCTCTCAGTTTAAAGTTATTCTCCCTCATCCTATCACTACATGTCCTTGTAAAACATTCATCTTCATCTTTTGTGCAGGGCCCCTTTAGGTACCAGAAGGCCACAGTGTGGTCTCCCTGGGACTCCTCTTCTGCAGCCTGAACAACTCCAGATCTCTGAGCCTGCAGAGGTGCTTCGTAGGAGAGGTGCTCCAGCTCTCTGGTCATCTTGGTGGCCTCCTCTGGGCTTGGTCCAACAGGGCCGCATCCTTATGTTGGGATTCTCAGAGCTGGATGCAGTACTCCAGCTGGGGTCTCACAGGAACAGAGTGGAGGGGGAGGATCCCCACTCTGGACCTTCTGTCCACAATTCCTTTGCTGCAGGCCAAGGTTTTCTGTGCTCCAAGTGCACATTATTGAGTCACGTTGAACTTCTTGTCAACCAGCACCCCCAAGTCCCTCTCACCAGGGATGCTCTCAATCTATTCTCCACCTAACCTTTATTTGTACTTGGAATTGCCACAACCCAGGTGCAGGACCTTGTGCTTGGCCTTGTTGAACTTGAAGAGTTTTCCACACTCCCACCTTGCGAGCCTGTCCAGGTCCCTCTGGATGGCATCCTTCCCTTCTAGCGTGTTGGCTAGACCATGCAGCTTGGAGTCATTGGCAAACTTGCTGCTGATGCACTCAATCACACTGTGCATGACACTAACAAAGAGGTTAAGTAGTGCCCCTCCCAATACCAACCCCTGAGGAATGCCACTTGTCACTGGTCTCCACTTGGATATTGAGCCATTGACCACAGCACTGAGGGTCTGACCATCCAGACAGGTTCTCATCCACTGAGTGGTCAATGCATCAACTCCGTGCCTCTCTAGTTTAGATAAAAAAATTAAATTAAAATTAAATTTAGTTAGCTTTTTGAAGTAGCATCTTACTTTGACAGTGAGCCCTTCTTTTCTCTCTGCTCTGTTTCCAGATGGAAACATAAGTTCATCTCATAATCGGTTTTTGCAGTGGAAAGGCCACAGAGAAAGAAGAGAAGCCCATTATGACAGGACTTTGGGTTTGTCCTTGTCAAGTGGAATTAAGTTGCACAGATCCTCCCTCTCCTTGCAACAGCCAAGGTTAGCCATAACCTCAGCTTCAGTGAGAAATTGATGTTTTTAATCTTGAGGGCTGATTTTTAAGTTGAAATACAGTTCATCATAGAGCTGCTCTTCCATATTATCAAGTACTTTGATAGAGAGAAATTCTTATTTAAAATAAACTACAAGACACAGCACCACATTATGATAGTTTGAAGACTGATTATATTTTTTCATTTATTTCCCATGCTTTTTAAGGCAAATGAATCTTAGCTAGTATATTGGAGAGTTAAAATACTATCTTTTAAAATTGTTGGTCCTCTAACCTATATGTAATGTTTCTATCTTTCATTTATACTATCTTTATATTCTCATGTAATTCAGAATTCCAGTGATTATTAGTGCTGTGGTAGTATTCCAACACAAAAAATATATTTCTCTTTTAGATTTTTTGGTTTTTTGCTAAACAGTTATATTCTGTAAAATTTTTTCTAGACCTAGATGCATGAGCTGATTTAGTTGTTTCCTTGGGACACTGAGAGAGAATACCATAATTAACATTGCTCCTGAGATTTAACTTTTGTATAATGTTAATTATTTTTTTGAACTGAAGACAGTTTTTCTAGTGGATTTAAACTGTGCTGCTTAGCTAAAGTTGCATTTTAGTCTACTGTTTAATAATAGGCTGTTTCTATTATTTTATGCTTGGAGGATTTTTCTCACAGAAATATTTGAACATTCTACATTTGTATATTCTTGGTGCAGTCAGCAGGGTGGGGGGAGGTTTTCTGCACCTTGGAGGTTGCATTTGAAACATTAGTAGATTGCTTCAAGCATCAGATCTTAAAATTGGTGTCCCCAAAAGACTAAAACTCTAATATTTTAATATATTTATGTCCTTTATATCTTTTCTATGTGATAGTCACATTCATCTACTGCTTTAGGCTCTCAGTAATCTCTTCCATGCATAAGTAAACTTCTGAAGGGGCTGCTATGCTTGTCTTTGTAAAAATATACATGATATCCACATAAATTATTAATAAATCTATACTGAAAATTTGATTTATACTTCCAAAGTCTCAGAAATCCATATAAAAAAATAGCACCCCCCTGTTCTCATGGTTTCTCAGATAGAACAGCTCCCACATTAATAAAGAGATTTAAATGAAAGTTTGTGATATAATTTGCTGACTCCAATGATTTAGAGTGCTTTTATTAATTTATGTGCTGCATCTGACTCTTCGATGAACAGTGTGAAGTATTATGGCTAATAATTTCAGTTTTATCATTCTCTGCTTGCCTTTTGAGAGACAAAGATCCAATCTGAGTGAGTTAGACTTGTATTTTTTATAAGCTGAGCATGTTTCTGGAGTTATGAGTAAGTGTTGGAAGAAAGCTTAAAGAGCTGATCACGAAGCTCTCAATGGTTAAAAAAAATAAGCCAACAGATTTGTGCTTTTATTATTTTTCTAATGAACAAAGTGGACAGGAAGACAGTATGCATGGCTGGAAATTCTGAATTTTTATTGTTTAAGTGTTGAGTGCTAAATATTTCCCATTAAGAAAAATGTGTTCACTAGAAGGGTGGTCAGGCATTGGAGGAGGCTGCCTAAGGAGGGGGTTTTGCCACTCTCCCTGGAAGTGGTTGAGCAGAGTGTGGATGTGTCACCTGGGGACAGTCTTTAGTGGGGAACACAACTGTGCTGGGCTGAGCGTTGGGCTCAATCATCTCAGAGGTTTTTCCAATTATTAATGATTCACTGATTCTGTTCAGTTGGGGCTCTTCCAAAAAGAGCTATGGAAAGAGTTGTGATGGTATATATAAGCATTACAGAAATCATTAATGATTGTTGGGTTTTTTTTCAATATTCAAAGTCAGGACTTACTTTAAACGTCCCATACATCTGAGATCCTTAACATCTCTGCTTATAATTTTGATTTTCAACATGAACTTTCTTATCCCAGCATACAGCAGAAGGTTTCTGTGGCAGAGAAATTTTTTTCTGTTGCTCCATGCTAAGGAACAGTGTCATTTTTCCCTTCAGCAGGAATTAAATTTTAGTCTAAGATATTTAGGCAGAGAGCAGAAGCCTTGGACATATTTCACTAGAGAAACTCTTGTTGTTTCGTGGATATCATAACATCTGTTGAGAGTGAAAACATAGATGAATAATCCTAAACCAGAAGAATGTAACTCCTTATCCACCAAAAGAGAATGAAATTCTTTGTGTATTTAAGGGAAGTGGCTACTTTCCTTAAATACACAAAGGAAGAGAAGAGAAGTTTGCAATAGCTAAACCTATAACTTTGTAACTACTTTTCTTTCTTTCAGTTTCTAGTGGGGGGAAAAAAAAAAGTGCAATTACTAATGGAAAAAGAAAAGAAAAAAAAATAGCCTTTCTGTGCTCCCAGACTGAAAAGTGGTATGGCTACATTTACATTATTATTATTATCATAGCAAGTTTGCATCAGTGAAAATATGAGGATAAATCAGACACCATATGTGCAGCTCCACACTTAATTACTAGACGAACACTTCTGTAATGAAGATGATGGCATTGTTTTGAAATTTGCATCCTCCTTTTTATCCTTGCATGCATGTTATTTCTGGCCATCTGCAGGAAATATTATAAAATTAGAGCCAGTGAGCAAATCTAACAACAGAAAACTGTTAAGGGCAAAAGTCAGCATTACTAAAGAATAGTCTTAAATTTCTGGATGTTCATGAAGGACTGTTATGACCAGAAGACCACCCTAAAAATTGAATGCTGCTGTAGGATGGTATTTACAATGGGTGAAAGAATAGATAATTGAGAGTCACAATAGCACAAAAGTATTCCACTTTGCTCTGGGATTTTTGGGGATGTTTATTGTCACAACAATGTAAGAGAAATACTGATGTACTAAGTTTGCTTAAACAGCCTGTCAGTTATATTTTAAATAAGTTGATTTAAAGTTTATTGTGTTCACTTTGATGTAACTGGACAAGTAAAGCTATAATCAGAGAATAAGGTGTGCAATTTCATTTTTTAGCTAAATAGATTCATAGTTTTAATTGAACTTTGTTGGGGTCACTGCTATCCCTCATGTCTTATTACACCTGTTGATCAGTCTTTCCACTGGCCAGTGGTGTTGATATGAGTGGTGAGCTGGATTACAGAGCTGATCCGGCTAGAAATGAAACCTTTCCTGCCCTGCTCTCCGCCTATCAGTTGGAATATCATGGCCAAAGATCAGTTTAAGCTCTCATAGAGCAAGACAGTTTCCTTCAAAAGTATGTAAAACTGATTTGATTTGAAGCAGTGTGTTACTGTAGACATAGAATGTAAAAGTATGGGATAAATCTTGAACAGAGCAGTACAGTCTTATGACTTTAGATACTGAACTGCAGTAACTCTCTCCCCTCTTCATCCCAAGACATAGCTTTAAGCTTTTCTCTCAGAGCTTCCACTGGGATACTTTATCCCTATTGTGTTATCTCACATGAATGAGGATAGCCTTATGGGAATGCTAATCTAGAAAGAGATTGGTGTAAAGCAAACAGTAGCTGCATTTATCCTCCCAGGCATGTTTCTGCTATGCCATCATGGATTAAAAAATCCCAACAAAACCAAATAAAAAAAACCAACCCAAAAAACTGGAAAGGGCTGCCTTTCCCAGTGTTGTAAGTGGTTCTTCAGGAGTAGTTTTAAAATATTCACTTTCCAGATTTATATCTCCCTTGGGCTTTAAGAGTAGCCAAAACTGGGGCAAAATGTAGAGCTGAATCTAGGCAATCTTTCATGGGTGATGTTCAAAAAAGTCAAGTGACTTTGGAAATAAGAGGTGCTTTTTGGTACTTTTAATGATACCTACTCTCTTTTTTTCTTCAGTATGTATTGTGTATTAAATGGTTCACTCAGAACTGTAAGAGGCAGTGGTATTATTTAGGAACATGAATAGGGATCACGTAGCAGGACCTTAGAAACTGGCTCTTGGGTTGTTGGTGGGGCTGGCTTTAAGCATGGGAGGCTGCCTAAAGCAGTCAGCTTTGAGAGAGAGCAGCAGTGGCTTTGCTCTTGTTTGGTTTCCAAGTGTTCAACTGGGTGCAGTGTCAGCACTGAGTGTTGATGCTCTTTTATTAAGTGAGGTATTAGGGAATATGAGCAGTATGCATGGAATATCCCCTCTCCCACCTTAGCAGCATCTGCTTTTCCCTCATCTGCACCATGCCAAGAAGATGAACAGTGAACCTGATATATCAGTTTGGTCCCCTACATTTATTGCCTTTATCTCTCTTTGGCACTCTCTTTTTCTTCCTGCTGGAAGTTTCTATTGCTACAGATCATACTCAGTATTTTTGGAGGAGACAGAGAAGGTTTGACCTGGGTTTGCTATCAGCTTTGGTTTGAGATGATCCATGTTTTACTCTGGAGGATGGAAGTTATCATCACCTCTCTTTCCTGAATGTCAGATTGCCTCATTTATGCTACTTTAAGACTTTGAAGATGACAAAGAAAGGTGGATTTTTCCCTCCATGTGTAGGCAGGGTAATCCTGATTTTTCAAAGTTAGAGATTTTCAGAATGCAAGAATGATTCTGTGAAAGTGATTAATATTAAATTGATTAAAGTCACTTGGCTATCCTCCACTAGGGTTCCTTCCACTGCTTTGTAGTCACATAAGAACTGCAAGAGAGTAAACAGTCTTCAGACTCTGTTGCATGTTGCTGAATCTGATAAAAACCTTCAAAATAACTTTCAAAACCCTCTTTCTCTGCTTTGATGAATTTTTGTATTTTGTGGCTTCCAGAAAATCTCATCTGGATAACAAGAAATATTTGAAATTGCTGAGAGGTAAGCATTCCCAGACCTTCAAAATACAGACAGAGGCAAGAGAAGCTTTCAGTTCTCATAGCATAGGGATGCTTACCTTAGTCAGCACTGAGGATAATTCATGTGACAGTAACTGGTTCATCAATAAAGAGCCACTTGGACATTTGCCACATGATCAGCACTTGTGACAGAGCAGTTGGAATGTGATGTTCAGCAATATCTCCTGGCTCCTCTTCATGAGCATTGCACTTCACAGAGGTATTCTAGACAATCCCAGAGTCAATGTGGTTGAATCAAAAAATGAGAATAGTGTCAAGGTGGGATGAAAGAGGGAGCGTGTTATTTCTGGCTGTAGCTTCAGAGTGACACTTTCACATGAGAAGAGATGGGATGCTCTTGCCTATGCACAGAGTTCATACCAGATGTGATAGAGAGTGTCTGGTGATGGCATCTGAGCATTAATTTCTTGTTGAAATATAGGGGTTTTTTGGTTAAGAGGCTGTTTCTAGTATTTCCTGGCACACTGATGGTCAAAACTTAATTCCAGTCAATTCTACGTTAACATTTTCTTGTATTTCTATTGTATAAATAAAACTGAAGATATTTACCTTTTTGCCTTTCCAAAAATAACCAAAGAGTGCAAAAAATTCCCCTCAAATCCTAAAAAAACCTAAAGTAAATAAAATACATAAAGCTTTTTGATTTTTAAGTCAACGAATAGAAAAAAAAATTGTTTTCAATGTATTATACAATGGTGGTTGAGGAGACACGAAGTACATTCCTTTCACATGCTACCATTTCATCACCACATCCTGGCTGCTCCTTGCTTTGTATTATCTGCATTCCATTCATCTTAGAAATGACAATTTTTTAAGCTAAAGAATTTTTGAAAAAAAGCCCCTGTTTTTACAATCCCATTTAGCTACAACCTAATCAGGAAATGGTAGGTTTTTCTGGTTTACTGTCAGCTTTCCAGCATGCATTTGGAAGGCTTCTTCCTAGTAGTTATATTAGAGTGGTATAAAACCATAAGCAATAAAACTCAGTAATATAGTGTAAGACAGTTAAAACATAGCAAGAAATGAAAGTTTAGATCCTATTGAACAGGGTCATAAGCATACAATATGAGAAATGCATTGTTTGATTGAAAATATCTTTGCAAAATTTAAATAAGACTGCATTTTTTCTAGGAAAATTACTGCGTACTAAAATAATGAACTGCATTTAACACAGATTGTAGAACACAAATGACCAAGTCAGCTGTCAGAGTCAATTTATTTTTTTTAATCAGGTATGATAGTGGTGAAGTTTTTTCCTTCTATCAGATCTCAGAAAGGGTGTGTGTTTACTTCCTATTTTTTTCAGTCTGTTAATTTCTTTTTATATAAGGTAAGAATATCCTTCTTTTATAGACTTGGACTTAAACATCCAAGCACATGGCACTAGGAACCTATGCCAGCTTTATGACTGACAAAACAAGTGCTATTTTCTGTATTTCTTTCTGATTGTTCTGAATTGAGGCTCATGAAGAAAGTTGACCTTTGTGATAATAAAGAAGAAAGAGAGTTGAGCCACCACAAAGCAGGAAAGGTAAGAGGCAAAAAACTCCACAGCAGTTAAATTGAAAAAGAGAAAATACCTGTTACTAGTTTGGCTATTGAAGTACAGAACAATTTATTTGTATAGTTCCGTGAACCTGTATGAATAGATTTTTTTCCAAAAACAATAACAAGCCACTTTGAATTTTTTTCATTTTAGTTAACAGAGTTATTTTAAAGTTTTGTTTCCATTCTTGTGAATGTTCATTGCAACCAAATCCTATAAATAGGGTGAAATTCTGTACCAAACATATTAAATGTAGATTTTAGAGTTGTTTTCACGTTGTCAATTAGGTCAGGATTTCATGTATAGTTAACTTAATTACATTAATGTGGGCACTGGGGGAGAGTACTGGAGGGCAAATGTATTTTTGGTTCAATCCTGATAAGGACAAACTGCCCTGAGCTACAGATAGTCCTTGTTTATTTAAATGGCTGCAACATTCATTGGTCCGTTTGGTTACTGATTGAGCTGTGCTTCACTCCAATCACACCAAAATCCACATGCATCTTTATTCTTTGCAGTTTGATAATTTCATATTTCCTGTCAGTGCTTGTACTGCTGTGCATACTCCTCTCCATCACACCAGAGTGCCTCCACGTCCTTCTGTGTTTCAGGAACTTGTGGTTTCTTACATGTCATAGACTTTCCCATGTCACATCTCTTGCTGATAAGCACTCTAGTAATCTTCACCATCTTATCAAGACTGCTGAAACGCTACTTCCCCTGTCCCTAACTACCTTCTCTCTTTACATTTTTGTGGTTTAGGACTTGGTTTCCTTTATAATTTACAGTCCTTTATAATTCTTTTGTTACTTCAAAACTGATTAGAGGCAAAAACTTCAAACCCATCTATTCTGGTCTTGCCATTTTCATGGTGATCTTGAGGAACAATCTCCAGGGGGGTTGGGTTTAAAGCAGCTGAGTTATGGAAGAATCTCTTTCTCTGGGTAAAAAAGATGGGATCCATCTCTGTTGGCTACAGCGCTTCAATGCAGAGAGTTTCATTGATGTAAAGGGATAAAATCATAACATTAACCAGAATACTTAATGGAAAGTGATTCTCTGAATTATCATGGCTATTGGAACTAATGACAGGCGTATGTATCATGGTTTAGCATTCATCCAAGGAGTTCAATAATACAAAGGTTTCAATGGTTTTGTTGGTAACTGTTTTACCAAATGTCAAGGTTTTCTTGAATGACAAAAGAGAGAAGTAAGGGTGGTAGATAATATATCACAGCAAATATGGATAATTTTAATCTTTAATTTAGCATTTCACCTGTTTAAAAAAAATTGTATCTTAAGTGGCCATTTTGCTTTCTCTAGGATAATTTCTTTTCTCAAACGGGCTCTTAACAATTTACTATGGAAGTGCCAACAGCTGCTGTTTCTTCTTACATTTAGTTATTGTTAGTAGTGTTTGATTTTTGAAGAAAAACATTAAAAACTTGAAAACCAAAATATTTATCTTCTCTTGCATATGCAAAGGACACAGCTTACACAATGGTATGCTAGGTGTCAATTTACAAATTATGTAAAATATTAACACTACCAAGATATTTACCTGAGTTCTAAGCTGGCAGGTTTTCTGTTTCTGGTTTCATAATATAAAGTGGTTGAATTCCCATCAGTTCAGATACTGCCATGATGGTAAACATTAATCCTCTGGGATATTGAGGAACCAGCTGTGACAAGTTTGCTTAATGAGGGAAGAAAGAGACCACCTCGCTAACAGTATAGCCTCCACAAACCAGCACTTGCATATATCAGTGATGCTAAAATCACCCTGAAGTTGATACTGAGGTCTTGGGAGAAAAATAGATCAATACACACAACTAGAATCCTTTAAACAAAGCTCCTCTAAGATATGTGAACTATAGTACTCACATTTTGTTCCTCTTTCTGAAATATTCAAGACATTATGAGATCATGTGAAGAACTTATAAGAATGTTTTAAAATTGCCATTTCTCATTTTATTATAATTAATTGAAACTGGGGTTGCTAACACTAAGACATCTGGGTGTCATCCTTTATATAAATAAATAAATACACTGAAAATGGTAAGATAAAATGAGAGCACAAATTTAGCGGCAAAGATAAGTGTCCGTGCTGCATCTGCATTTCAGGAACTTTTCAGAAATGGCCCTGGCATGATCAGGGCCACTTGTGTACAGGTTCACATGAGCCACTGTTAATCTTAAGGGCCAGTTCCAAAGAAACCCTTCTAGAAAAGCTCAGGGCAGATGGATCTTGCTTGCATCCCCCCCAGAGAGGGGATGGGCTGCCTGGGCTGCTGCTCCTACCCACCAGCACCTGGCAGTGCAGGTGGTGGAGGGCAGAGAGAGTGACAGGGAAAGGCAGGGAATTCTGGCCTTGTGCTGGCTGCTCACCACAGTGGTGCCTGGACGGACCTGCCTTGGAGCAGCCTGCCATGTTTGTAAGGTTTGCACAATGACCAAGTGCACTCGTACAGGAGTTCAAGGGCCTGTCCTCCACCTTCTGCTTATGCAGCATGATGGTTTTCCAGTTTAAATCAGGAAACGAGCGAGGGAGAGATGGACAGGAGTCAGCAGAAGGCAGGGTACATCTGGCATGACGAGGGCATTTTGTGAGATATTTATAAAAAATTGTTTCTCATCCTGTGTGTTCCAGTGCATGAGCTGTCAGTGGCATTGCTGGCTGCTCTGAAATGGCTTGCCAGCCTGTTTTGGTGGGTGAAGGATGAAGAGCATGTGCCTGCACAGTGAGTGGCTGTAGGCTCATGAAGCCGCAGCTGAGAGACACAACAGATTGGTTCGCAGATGTACGAGCTGCTGCCAGCCGTGGCAGGGCTGCACTTCACTGCTGCCAGCCCCAAGCCTGCTGTACGTAGTTAAGGTGACCTAACCACTCTGGTTCAGAGTGTAGCTGCCACTTCTGGAGGAGAACTGGAAGGTGGCAGCATGAAGTGTGCAGTGCTCAGAAGCTGAGAGGAAGTCGTGGGGTTGAGAGCTGCCCCCATGACACTGTGATCTGCTTTCCACGGCGCATTTTGACAAGAGAAACATTGCTGGATATGTATTTCAGCTATATTCATGAGAGAATATGATACTGTGACTACTTTGTAAGAGCCTCATTTTTGGTGTAAAGATAAGTGTTGTAAGGTTTTTGAAGGCAGGCTGTGTGTGAAGATGTGGGCACTAGGGTAGAGTAGAGGCAGGCTAATGGGAAAAGACATGCTTTTAGCTAAAACTTCTGCTATTCATTCAAAACTAATGCAGTATAATTTTCTCTGCACAAGAATATACTTTTTTTACTGCTGTCTTTCTGCCATGAAACCATAAGGGTAGATAAAAGCGTCTTAAGAAATGGTAGCAGTGTATTCTTTCATGCCTGGTTATTTGTGTCCATCATGATATGCAATGAAATCCTCAAAGTCACAGGCAATGAAGCATGGTTTCATTACATATTTATTACTGTGGCTGTATTATAAACCTATTAATAACACTGAATATGGTGACATAGCTTATGGACTTTTTTCTGATCCCCACAAAACAGACAATTAATTTTATTCTTATTTATTTTCAGATTAATAATATCTAAAAGAGTCTGACATTTTCTGAGAGCATGTTGAAATGTTGAAATTGACCTTTTAAATAATTCCAGGTTAATATCTGATATATCTTTTCTTTTAAAGACAGGAGGAATGCAGTGATTGGGCCATTACTTAAGATTTCATTTATTATACGTTGTAGAGGTGTTAAGTTGATCATATCAGTTTATTGAGGTGGAATGTTTACATTTTCAAATGAATTATATCTGTTCTCTTAAAGCCAAATATCCCGGCTAGTATTCATTTATCAACACAGAACAGAGCATATTAGCTGAGAAATTCTGGAAAAAAAAAGAGCTTTAAAAATGGCAAAGTTCTTAATTTTAAGTATGTATGCATTTTAAAATAGGGCATTCATGTAACTGGGTTTATGTTTTAACTCTATAAAAAGTCTGGCTAAGCCAGGTTACATTAATTATACTTTTTTGGTACACCATAAATACACATTGTCACATTTGGAACTGGTTGTGTAAAATATGGTATCTCTTCAATCTTCTCTGTGAAGATTACAGTGTGGGGGCAGGTAAAGCCGTGCTTAATATGTATTTGCTAAACTCTCATAGCAACAACCTCTTTCCTAGTCCAACAAGAAAAAGTTAGGCAAAGAACAAAATTTATATTACCAATGAACTGATGAGAAGATTTAGAAATCATAATGATTTTAAGAGGAAACACTCACTATGGTATTGTAGAATATATTAATGGTTTTTAGATATTCATAAGTAAGTTGTCAGAAGTGGGATTTAGTTTCTTTTCCACAAAGTATTGGAAAAGTATTGGAAAAGCACTAGCAAGAGAGAAAAGGGAGATATAGGTTTTGCATTACATTTCCTTAAGAATTATAAGAAATTGTCTCTGACTCAGCAGTGACTATCTGATCATCAGGGTGCTGGTGGAAACACTGTGAACTTTTCTTGTCGTTTTCTTTGCTTAAAAAAAAATCTCTGAAAATTATTTAAGGGTCCCATTTCCATTACCTAAAAAAGGCAAGAGAGATAGCCTAAGATATTCCTTTTGTCAGTTCAGAAGCTATAGCTCTCCTGGCAGTGCTTCTCATCCAAGAGTTTTAAGGTATAAACTTGACACAGAATAAAAGAATCCTCTTATAGATTATAATTTATAAAAAAATTTCAAATTTAACTGAAATAGAATGACTCAATAGTGAGAAAACTCAGAGTACATCAGATTCATGAATGCTCTGGAAATGGGCTAAAAAGTGAAATGACAGAGCCTTCTGAGAATCAGAAAGGAAAATCTAAATTTGATACTGGTGAAATTACTGTACAGTGAGAAATAAGGAACAACCATTATCTGTTCCACATCCTTTGTTCTATTCCTCCTCAGCTCATGAGGAAAATCTAAGGATGATAAATAGCACATAAGACTTCCACAATGCCAATAAATTTGATGCTAAAATAGTGCATTAAGCTCATTGTTAATAAGAATTAGTGCACATTGAGGAAAGAAACTCAGCACCCTACTTATTTGTGTGCAACTAGGGAGAAGCCCACCCCCTAATTATTTACATCCAATGAGTAGCTGTAAATTAACTGTTTTCATTAATAAAATGGATGATATGGAGTTACTGCTAGTAGTTGTTTAAGAATTTCAGTTCAGTGTTTACTGGCAGAAAAATCATATATAAATGTTAAAATATGTACAGTTAAAACATGTACTGGAATATTTTATAATTTTTAAGTTTTTTAAAATTTTAATCTATAATCTATGTTATATGTGAGAAATATGCAGAGAAAGAAACAGGAAAATGCAGAGTATCTGCTTAAAGAGAGAATAAAGAGAGACAAGTAAACTAATCAGATTTCCAAACATGGTTATATGAGTATAAAGAAGCAACAGTCTTCAGTGAAAATATAGACATATAATAGTATGTATAAATATATATATAAAATAAAACCTAGAAGCAGTTCTTTCACAAATATGTAATTAATGAAGTTAAAAATAGAGAAGAATGTTATCTAAACACTGAAAGATCAAGTTGTGCTAGATTATAATAATGAGTAGAGGGTCTAGATCATTAATGTAAATTTGAGTTCAAAAATATGTCATTTTGCCTCAGAATGCATGATATAACAAATTTTCAAAAAAAAAATCTGATTTCTTGATAATACAATATTAAAAGAAAATTAAAAACCCTCTTTACTGATAATTTAGGCTGTACCTTCAAGTAGAAATAAGAAAGAGGCAATTTTAGGCAACATGAATATATAGTTTTGATACCTTAGTTCTTTCTGTTCGGCTATATGCAGCACCAAAATCTGGAGTTGTAATGAGGTTTTGAAAAGTCATTTTTATTCCTGATCTTAGTTTAACTCACTAACTTACACTGTTAAGGATCAGGCTTAGGACAGATAATATTTTTTCTTAAAATAAAGTCTTCATAATAATACTGTGTTGAGGAGAACTGTGTTTTTTGTAATAATTAAAATCATTTAAGATATCCAATAAATTCAATAGAAAATGTATGCTACTTAAAAAGGTGGATATTTAAAATTCTAAAAAGGCAAAAAATAACTGCACAGACCCTGCATACTTTTGAGATTTTAGGTGGCATGTGTCCAAAAAGCTTACTTTTTAGATTTGTGTTGTAAGTGTTCATCCAAGTATCAGGCAATGAAGTCAGAAACTGAGCATGTAATAATTTTCTGTTCTGTACAAGTACAAAGCATGAGCCTTTCAAGGTCAAACAATTTTCAAAACTATAAGGACTCTATTCTTTTACACCACATGAGACTAAAATCTATTCAGTTTGTGGGTGGGTGGTGGAATGTGGCTGCTCTTACAACCTTCTGTGAAATGACTGTTTTCCAACCAAATTTTCATTGTACAGAGAAGTATTCCAGAAGTGCACAAAGGTGACAAAGGTTCAGCCATGCTAGTCTTAGCATGCACAAGTGCTAAACAAATCTGATTCTGGCCTTGAAAGTCAACAATTAAGTATTTTATAAAACTTCAAGTACAAATAGATGTTTTATTTGAGATTAAAAGTCAAGATTTTGATTTTTCATATTTCTGTTTATTTGTTTTTGTTTTTGTTTTTGTTTTTTTAAATGGGCTTACTTTTCCAGTAACGGTGATACTAAGAACTAACACATAGTCAGTGAAGGAAAATGCCATACCATAATGTGCTTGAATCCTCAGAGTTCTGAAGCAGTCTTTTTTTGCTGTTTCCTGTCAGTAAGCTAGATTAGTTCTAATACCATAGCAAAGATCCACCAGAACACCTGATTAGCTCTTCTGTTTTGGTGGAAGATTGAGGGAAACTCAAGAAGAAAATTTCGCTGTGTCATCTCCTATCCTCAATATAGTATCCCGTTACTGAGCAGGTGTAGAAGAACAAGCCTCGAGTTATTTATGTAAAATATCCCTCTGTAATGGAGCTTGTTTTCTGTGTTTCAAATAATGCTCTGCTTAATGTATTCTGTGCAAGCTCTCCTAAGAGAAATACTTCTACTATGTATATTAGAAAAGCTGGAGTGACAAAGAAAGGTAATTGAAGTGGAAACTGTTGGAAAAAGCAATGATAAATGAGATGAAACGTTAAGTTTAATTACTAGGGAGAGCCAGAATGAGATTGGGTTTGGTGGAACAAAAGGTAAGTGATGTCAAAGTAATATGGTGTATAAATGTCGAGCTTTTGTTTGAATTACAAGTGTGAAGGCAAGGCAGGCTGGTAAAAATCAGTTGGAATTAGGATGAAACAGACCTGTGGTGGCTTCACCAAGTTTGGTAGAGTAATCCCCAGGGAAGGGTAACAGACTTAAGTAGGATCTGTTCCTGAGACGGTGAATAGAGGTAAGAGTAGAGTCCATTTACTACATGTAATATCTCCACAGGAATTAATTCTATTCAGTCTCTCTGCCTTCAGGTGACTGTGAAGACTACTGCTATGTGAGGAATGATAGGAATCAAAACCACAGTTTGTGTAACAGTATTGCCAGGAGCATGACTGTAAATGATACAGGATAATAAGTGATCCCCAATTTGTTCACATTTTATGCTCAGATGATTTCCCATAGAAAAGAAAATGTCAGGCAAGACTTCAAAATTCGGTGCACAGTCTGGGCTGCTAGGGCACTCTTGTGATGCTTTGTATTATTCCTGTATATCTTGATTCTTATCAGAGGTTTCTACACTGGCAGGCTAAGTGAAGTAAAAGCAAAGTACGAAGGGGAAAAAAAACTCCACTCATGCATGAAAGTGGCTCATCTCTGCCCCATAATGCAGGATTAAATAACATAGACTAGCAGACTGACTTGGGAGTATCTTGAAGTAATGAAGATCAGTTTACTGTGTTTGTTTAACATGATGGTTTCAACACAAATGCTGAATATCAATGATAAATATTGCATATCTCTAAAAGGTTCTGAAACCACTTATGTAATGTATATGTGTACATCCATTAGGAACCATACAGGGTAACTCTCATGCCATATGTATCTATAAATCTGTGAGTATGATTATTATAAACTTTTAGGTTGTGAATAGTGCATCACAAGAGGCCACATTTAAAATGAAAAGTTGATGAACATGTGATTGATGATAAGTTTTTTTCTTTCATCTGAGAAAGCTTACTGCATTTTTCACCACTGCCTTTCTTTTATGTTCTGTCTTTTCTTTGACTTTTCCTGGTTGTTTCCTCAGTGACTCCCTCATATGAGGTAGGAAAATTCTCGGTTCAGCACAATGGAATTGATACTGCTGTCCCAAATACTACCACCGTTTTTTCTCTTTGCTGTTGTGCCAGATGGATTGTCCTATATCTACTACATTTATTCAGGTCCAAAATTGGATTGTCAGTATTGTAAAACTTTATTATACAGTTTATGCTAAAGTAATATTGCATCTCTGAACTTGTTCATTTTATTTTCACAGAAACAGACCTGTAAAGATGTTTATGTGGTGGTCCACTGTTTCACTTCTTGGATGCATTTTGCTGGGAGCAGAGGGGTGGCCAGTCAAGGAAGGATACAACTTTAGGCCATATCAGCCCCTAGTAAGATTACGACACAAGGTATGGATTATTCTCTAATAGTTCTTCCTTTTCTTCCACAGTCAAGGGATGAACTACATTCTAGCCTTGTCTTTTTTGTGTTTATTGGAGTAACGTTCAGAAATGAACTTTTTCAAAGGGAATGAGGTAAGATCTGTTTTAGCTTCAAAAACTAGAGATTAGTTATATCAACAGAAACTCAGAGAGGGAGCCAGGAGAGGCTCTCTCTTAAAGCAGCTGTCAGCATCTGCTTAAGGCAATGACTTGTCACAGTCCTCAGTGAATTTCAGTCCAAGCAGGGAAACTGCCCATCAAAGAAGAATAGTGTTGAAGTTAACTGATGTTTGCAAGAGGTAGATGTTCCCAGGGCTTGCTGAATTTAGCAGTTTTGGACCATGGCAAAGTGCAGATGTTTTCTGAGTTACACAGCTCCCATATTCAACTACTATGTGCCATTCAAATTTTGCCCACCTGATGCTCCTTTGTCATGAATCCAGGACTCCCAAAACAGTTCTCAGCTGCATTTCTTCTGGTAGCTAAAAGGGAAACTTCTGTGGTTGTTCTTTAAAACAAGGGAAAAGGCTGTAATATTTCCATGGGCTGTCTAAAGTTAGCCTAGTTCTGATAAACTTAATTCTTTCTTGGCATGGTAGTCATGGGAGCAACATCTGAGGTGCCTTAAGACCTACAGTCAGGCCAACAGAGATGATAAAAAAATTTCACCCTTCTGAATTTTTGTGCTACAAGTAAAAGGTCTGAATTATTGCCAGAAATCCTAAATGTTAGTTTCTAATAATGTTTCAAGATACTGCTAGTTTTATTTCTCAGTACTTTTTTGTAAAGTATGAAAAATATTTCTTTTTGGTTCTCAGTTTGATAAAAAGACCCAATATTATGTGATTCTATCTCAGCATACAAAGAGGAACTGACGGCATGAGTTCTCAAACAAGTAAAATACTTGCCTATTAGCTAATTAATGTATGCTATGTAGATTAAATACAAAAGGTTTCTTAACAGATAGAAAGTAAAATCTTAAAATCATACAATTATGCACCCTCTAGGTAATGTTCTCAGTCAGAATAAGACTGAAACAGGCCACAGTCAAGGAAATAAATAACTGTATCAACACACAGGTTTTTATGCTGAGTATTATTTAAAACTTTGTCTTGTCACTTTATTTCCATTTGACAGCTGTAAGAAAATTAAAATAAAATAGCACAAGAAAAGTACTTTGAAATCTGGAAGGACAAGAGAGACTAGTAATGAAACCACGGAATAAATCATGTGAGAGAGAAATCACATGTGCAAAAAACCCCAATAGAAAACCATGAAGACTGTGAAAGCAATGAAGGACAAAATATGGGGTATAATTAGCATTATATGTTAGGTTAGATGGTCTCTGGTCTTAATGAAAGTGGAACTATTCATGTGTTGCTATTTCTTAATTATGCTCTTAATATACTGATAACTCTCATATAATTCTTGGAATAGGCTGTCATAAACTTTAAAAGTTTAATTGGGGGAATCACACTTAGACATGTGCAAATAACATACAAATAATTAAAACTTGATATAAAGCTTTGTATTGAAAAATATGGTGGGTTTTTCCTTAGGCAATATGTCTAGATAAAAATTGGTTTAGTATAGTTCAGCTTTTGGTGTTAGGGACATATGTTTCTATTAAAAAAACCCTAGGAATGTAAAACTTTCTAAAGTCAATTTTTAAAACCAACTTTGGCACAGATAGGCATACTCAAAATGTAAATAATATGGTAAAAAACTTTCTGCTTCAATCAAATACTTAATAAATCAAGTGCTTAGATTAAGTTATGCCGATAGAATTCTTACTGCAAACAGATGATAATGAATATATGCAGTTATATTTGCTTTGATCAGGCAATATGTATGCCAGTTTATGTGTGCAAAGATTAAAAAAAGAAAGAAGAAGATTAATCTCTCTTGCTCTAATAAAGGGGAATTTATCTGACTTGAACAGTAGTCCAACCAGAGCAACTTTAAATGTCAACCTGCAGAGAAAAGCAATCCTGTTGGTACTTAGGTATTATCTTGAAATAATGATTGTATTTGTGGTGGAAACAGGCATTCTTATCCTAAGGTTGTATTGTTTTAAAAGGGATTATGAATGATTTCAGCTTCTCATGCATAGGAATTACAAGTAGGAATTTAGTCTGTATACGTGATAATCTGAAAGCATTTCTATGGAAAAAACTTTATAAATAAAAAAAAATATATGCATAAGAAAACATTATTTTACTTTGAGCACTGGAACAGATTGCCTAGAGAGCTTGTTGAGTCTTTATCTTTGCAGTTGTTTAAAAACTGTCCAGACATAATCTGGGACAGCCTGTTGTGGGTGACCATGCTTGAGCAGGGAGATGTGACAGGGTGACCTCCAAAGGTCCTAATGTTCTTTGATTATGTGCTTCATTATAATTCACCATTAATTATAGTAATGGTCATTATCCTGGCTGTTACAATGGTAATGAAGATCAAATGTTTGACTGCATTGTGTATATATGAAATACTCAAACCCGTGAAGAGATGAGTCCTCTTGAACCAGAACTGAGAATGATTATGACAAAGCACTCCTCCAAACTCCTCCAAGTTGTTTTCAGTCCCCTTCCCTTGTTTATCTGCCACGACTTACATTTATGTGGTTGCGCTGAAAAGTACTAGGCTGTGTCTGAACAGCATGTGAATTTCTTGATGAGCTGGGTAATCCTTGGTTCTTCATTTGTCAAAACACTGGAAAAGTTCGTAAGGTACTTTCCATTTGGGAGTCTTCTTGCATTGCTGCTGAAGTAATGTGAGCAATTTGTTAATACCTAGGTTCCCACCTGATATTGTTAGGAAGTATTTTTAGCATCCTAATGAATTTTCTTCTTGTAATTTGCATGCCTCTGACAGAGACCAATGTTTATGCAATGTCTTCAGTGAAAAGAGTGTATGCTCTGAGATTTCCAGGTATAAACAGGCAGGTGGCAGCCAACAGAATGGCAACAGTTGGCTGCAGATTCTCTGTCAGATGCTAAGAAATATGGAATATAGCCTGTACATCCATATGTATACTCCAGAGCATGCCAGCTCTGCATATCTAACTAACACGTGCATGCACAACCCTCCTTTGCAAGCCAGGTGGTTCACATGGCTTAGGAGGGAATAATACTGGTGACAGTGCCTCCTTGTTAATGATGTCCTCACAGGTGGAGAGCAGTTCAGTTTTGGTCTCAGGGGACAGTCTGTGAAGATGTAACTCAGTCCTTGTCCCCTGGGCTCCTTTTACTTAGGCCCAGTGCTCAACTTTGAGGTTGGGACAATCAGGTTCCCAATAGTCAGAGCTAACCCCTCACCAAGAGCAAGCACTGCCCTGACAGCATGGGTGGGATTAGAGAGTGGGGAGAATCCAGGGAAGTCAGAGTGCAGCCTGAGCCCCAGCCTCAGCCTTGGCCTGTGCAGGGTGCTCCATCAGAAAAGAGCTTCTGTTGTCCAGCTGAGCAGGAGTGTATGGAGGATACAGCAAAGGGGGTGTGCCAGCTTTCACTGGTTTCTGGTGACCTGTTGATTCAAACTTCTTTCCAGCCTTGTTTGTTCTCATCTTGTTTTTACCAAAGGGCAAGGGGAAAGTGATTCAGCTGTGCAATCCTCACTCTTGTCTGTAATATTTTTCCAGACTAATATATTTCTTTTAACCTCCTATAAAAAACCTGCCTCTTTCTTTTCCCTCTCTCCTTCCCTACTTACTGTTGCTATTTGCTGCTCTTTGTTTCATTTGTTCAACCCCAATTCACGTTAAATTAGGGCTCAGGGCTAGGTTGGGCTAGAGGGGTTTAGGTTACATAAGAATTAGATTCAGTTTAGAAGTGTTTAAGCAATAAGGACTTTGAATTTAAAAAAAAGTAAGAGAAGAACATAAGCTTCTGCCCCATGTTATTAAAAGCAAATTTGAATGCATAAGCGCAGAAAAAACCCATGTATGACTTTTAGGTTTTTGCCCAAAGCCTAGAAAATGTTCTCCCGCTACTAGGAGCACTGAAATGCCTGTAAAATATAGACAGCCTGAGTGTTCAATGATTTTATTGTCATTTAGGGTGTCATGGACAAGAAAGAAATGTGCAGAAAGTAGTATTCCGGGATTCAAAAATAGCCTGTGCTTTCCCTGTGTTGTCTGGTCTCCAAACAACCTGAGATTTATAGCTCACAGTGTCTATCTGGAAAATCTGTTTGCTTGCAGGATCTGAGGAGTCATAAAATTTGATCCTCTAAAATCCTCTGTCCTAGAGAGAGAAGGGAAAAAAAATCTATTGAAGATGAGCAGTGAATCCTGAGGACTAAGAACAGAGCTTTCCCTGTCATGTCAGTGCTGTTCTCAGCTCTAAAGTAACATGAGAACTTTCTTCCTTCTGAGGCTCCACGAGCCCAGTATCTATGTCCTATGCAAATTCCAGGATTAGAAGTAGCAAGACTCAGTTTTACTTTTTTTCCTCTTAATTACTTGTAAGTGTAGTCCAGAAGTATTTTGTTGTTGTTTTGTTTTGGTTTAATTTTTATTTTATTTTCCTTTTATCAGGCAAGGGAGAGAATTCTGCAATCTAATCTGATTTTTCCTGTGGGAAATAGCATTAAAACAGCATGGGTAATTTTTTTTTAACCCCATCACAATCACTGGGCATTAATAAGCTAATATCAATTAAACGTTTTATTTCTGCTGTCTCACTACCTGCTCAAAGCATTTTTTAAGTCTTAGAAAAGTTGCTTCTATAATCCTTCTTCCAACTAGTCAGTCACTGGGGAGTGCAGAGTGTCAAAATCTGGAATTAAGGCAAGGCTGATTCCTCCTTTCAAGATGCCTGCTGATACTTATTAGCAATGACTATCTATAAACTTGCACTCCAACCAAGAGGGCCCAGTCAGGGAGCAAAGGTGCATCTTAACTACTGGGCTGAACCTTTTGCTTTACCTATCTTTTTTGTTCTTGTTACTGAACATCATCACTGTGGAAAAGAGGAAAAGATTAATCCCAACCAAATATTTTCAGGGGTGAGGAGATTCACATGTATTATCTACCTTTTGATAAGCATTGTTTTTTTTTTTTTTTAATTTCACATGCCAGATTAGCAACAAAGAATGAAATAGAACATGGTGGTATATGGAGGCAATGTAATTATCTTCTCCAGTCAGCTTGGCCTTCTCACATTGAATCCTAGGAGGAGGATTTCCAGTTACCCTCTGTATAGATAAGAAATGTTTTTTTACCTCTCTGGTATTTGGAAGTCAATGCAAACACAATCTGTATCAGCTATCATTTCAGATACTTGATTGGCATGTTTTTTCATATTCTATTATGATGGCAAATTGTAATCACAAACTGTAGTTGCAGTAATAGCAAAACAAAGTCAGGAGAGATTTTTTTTTTTTTTGATATGTATTACTTGAGGTGATTTGTTCCTGTTTAAATTTGTGCAATTTGAAATTCTGAGATCATGAAACACACCAAATACTTGAAGTGTGTGTTTATGAAATGGCTCTTTTTCATAACTTCCTTGTTGCCTCTTTTTCTTCAGGTCCTCAAGACTACTCTGTAATTTAATTCCATCTCTTTAAATTTTTTTCTATTGGACAAATGCTTTGTTTTATTATTTTCCATTGCTTGTTTTTCTCAATCATTTCCCCCATGGATTTAATACCTCTATTTATTATCTAGAAGATGTAGACTTTTATTGTTTATATTAACCTTTATTACCTTGATTTCTTACAATGAAAGTGATATCCTGTAGCATAGACAATTCTTATAATATGAGAAATAATATTCAAAGGTCAAATAAAATTATATTAAGTAATAAATATGGTGTGTAACAGATTCATTGGTATGTAGACAAACTGGGCTGTACTCCAGATTATTTTTTTTTTCAACTAAATAATAATCAACTTAGTTTGTGTTTATTTTTCACCTCTTATTCTAGAGGTGAAAATTCTATTTTTCTTTATCTATTAAAATTCTGGTTTTAAATTAAAATAATTTTGTACTTTAAGCATTGGCTTTTGTGTCAGATTAACATGACCTGATATTTGTAGCCGGGGGCTGCAGGAGTGGCTTCTGTGAGAAGCTGCCAGAGGCTTCCTTCATGTCTGACACAGCCAGTGTCAGCTGGTTCCAGGATGGACTCACTGCTGACCAAGGCTGAGGCAATCAGAAACGGTGCTAACCCCTGTGATAAGGTATTTAAGAAGGAAGAAAAGTTATTGTGCAGATAGAACGGCACTAAGCCAAGAGCAGAATGAAAGTAAGTGAGAGGAGAAGCTCCGCAGACACCAATGTCTGTGCAGAAGGAGAGGGAGGAGGTGTTCCAGGTGCCCCAGCAGAGATTTTCCTGCAGCCCGTGGTGAAGCAGCTGTGTCCCCCATGGAGGAGCACGGGCTGCAGAGATGTACCTGCAGCCCATGAAGGAGACCCACACCACAGCTGGTGATGCCTGAAAGAAGGATGCCAGGGACCTGTAGACCCATGGAGAGAGAAGAGCCCATGCTGGAGCAGGTTTCCTGGTGGGACTTGTGGCCCCATGGGGAGCCCATGTTGGAGCAGACTGTGCCTGAAGGACTGCACCCTCTGGAAAAGTGACCCGTGGTACAACAGCAGCATTATGTGGAGAAATGTTGCAGAAGGGATGGATTCCGGTTGGAGAAGTTCATGAAGGACTGTCTCCCAGGGGAGGAACCCCATGCTGGAGCAGGGAGAGGATTTCTCTCCCTGAACAATGGCAGGAGCAATGTGTGATGAACTGACCAAACCCCTCACTCCCCATCTCCCTGCACTGCTGGGGCAGAACAGGTAGAACTCAGGAAGGAGGGAGGAGTGGGGGGAAGGTGTTTTTAAGGTCTTATTTTGCATCTCATTATCCTGCTCCGATTTTGTTAGCAGTAAATTCAGTTAATATCTCTAATTCTAGTCTGTTTTGCCTGTGCCGGTATTTGGTGAGTGATCTCTCCCAGTCCTTACTCATGAACCTTTCATTATGTTTTCTCCCCGCTGTCCACTTGTGGAGGTGATAGAGTAGCTTTGGTGGGTGCTGCTGTCCACCCAGGATCAACCCTTTTTTTTTTTTTAAAAAAACTACTTTTTTAAACATTAGTTTACAGTGGTGTATTCCCAACTGAGGAAGTTTAACATTGGTATACTGCAATAAAAGAAAGAAAGCTCTTTCTTACATTGGGCTTTAGTATAAAATCAAATCACAGTATTTGTGCACTATTAGACTCCTCTTAGTTTGGCTAAGTATTAAGTTTTGCATCCATATTTCTTTTCAATATCCATATTTTAAAACATCCTTAATACTTTTATTCCTATACGTGTGGTAGAAAACAAGTTCAGAATAAATTACCTCCTTTTAGGAGTGGGAAAATATATCACTATTTTTAACTATTTCTTCTTCATTGCTTACTTTTTTCTAAGTAGGTTTCCAGTTGTCATTTTGAACTTTGATAATTTTAGTAAGTGTGTGATATGCAGTGGGAGCAAAAATTGATATTTTCTAGATAAAACCGTATTTAATTAAATAGTTCTATATCTTTTTACTTTTTATCTTTTACAGTAGCCACTGTTCTGATTTTGTTACCAAGATGTCAGGTTAAACAACCCATCTGTACTTCCTGTGAACCATGGCTTTTGTAATTTTGCAATACAAATATTTGCCATCACAATAGCTAAGCAATTTCTTAGCATTTATTATCCTGATTGGTTTAAATCTTACTATGCCTCCTTGAAATGATTTCATTTGAAATCATTTCAAGGAGGCATAGTAAGAAGCATTGATCTGTGTTTGTGTGTATTGGGTTTAGGTATATTTGATTAGGCTCTCTTCAGCAACCTTTCCATTTGAGAGTTTTGTAACTGGAAAAGTCAGTGGCTTCATCTCCATTGTTTATAAAGCAAAAAAGCAGTAAGAAAGTCTCTTAGCTCTGAACTTTCTGAAATAGGCTATTTACCTTAAAATGCCTTCAGCTCTGGGTAAGGTGACTGCTAGATCACAGTAGTTGTTATGACATGTTATTTTTTCTCTTTTATAATTGCTGATGGGATCATATAAGTAGTCCAGCTCAGGGCATTGTGTTTGTTCTTGATAACTGATTCCATGGTAAATCATACCAGACAAGGCACTACATCCATCAGAATATTCAAATCTCTTCAACCATGAGCTAAGGGAATGTGATGTCTTTCAGTTTCAGATTTTTTTTCCATTATGATGAAAACCCAAACAGCAGCAGTAGTAACAACATCAAAAAGCCCCAGTCTCCTTTCAAAAAATGAGGCTAAAGGATAGGATACCCATAGAAAACCTTTAAGGTTTTGGTATCTGTGCTTAGGCCTGACACAAAGAAAATGGAGAGCTTAATGATAGCCTAATGAAAAGATGTCCAATTACATCTTTTTTCTTATTGTTATGCCTTGATACAACTACAGTTAAAGAACTATAGTGTTGAGAACGTGGAAGCTCAATGCCTAAAGCATAATATTCAAAACAGAGCTCTCCCAAACTTTACTAATACGAAAATGTTGCTATTTGACTTCATTAAAACTGCTCACAGAATCATAGAATGGTTTGGCCTTGAACATATCATAAAGATCAGCTAGTTGCAACCCCACTGTCTTCTCTGTGGGCTGAAAAACCCCAAGTCTCTCAGCCTGTCTTCACTGGGGAGGTGCTTCAGTCCTCTGAGCATCCTGCTTAATGTTCATTGTCAGTTCTATCAAACAACTTTATGGAATTGAATTCCCCTGCCCAATGCATTCTAACAAAATAGTATTTGAAGTAAGAAAACTCTAACAAGCTTATTCTGTGCCCCTTCTTCCAATGAAAACAAACCCAACAAAAATTATTAGTAATTTGTTTTATGTATTGATTATAACTCTGCTTATGTAACCTGGAATAAGCAGCCTATAATTCAAGTCTATTTTCTAGGGATAAGCAAGGCTTATCACTCTCTTGAGGCATCAGTGGAATTTTTATTTCACTAATGTTTCATGAAAATGCCATTACTTTCTATTACTATTACCTGAGGATTATTGTCATACATCAATGCAAGTAATAAAGCACTAATATTACATAGTCTTAATAGAATGTATTCAACTTGTTGGTATATGTGTCATTATTTGGTGTTACATAACTCGATAATACAATTCTGAAATTAATAAGAACTACTGTATTACTGATAATAAGCTAATAAGCTGACCCCCAAAACAGCAAAGGACTAAACCCACTTGCAACAGATAGTGGTATTTTTATAAAGATCTGAAAAACCATTGCATTGGTCAGTCTGACTTTCCATATAAAGCTCACCTATTTATTTAATTGTTCCTTCATTCCTTCTCTAAGTGAGGCATGAGTAAAGCATGCCTTTCAAAGAACTCACTGAATCTTCAAATATTTTTCTATACCTTCATATTTTCAAAAATTTCTTTTGGTAGTTTATAATTAGCAATTAGTAAAGAACAGAGATTGCCATTTGGATTTATCTATCATGTTTCTTCGGTGGCTGCTTCCTGGGACCTACTCTATCATTAGGTGGAATAAATTCAGACTCATTGGTTTGGTATGCAGAAGTATTTTCAGGAAATTATTTAAAGTTTATTATTCATAACAAAATCTACTTTATTTTTGTTTACTTGTATGAGTTAAAACAGGGAAGAAAAATAAATGTCTTTTATATATATATATACATATATACATATATAAAGGAACTGTAATTAAAAATGAAATATCAATTAGATTAGAACTTCAGCTATTTATTACATTGTTATTTCAGCTCTCTGCAACCTATTTTTCTTAGCTAATTGTTCCCAACATGAATGCCAAGAGAAAATGACTAAAAGCTTTACAGTACATTGCCTACTGCACAGTAGAAAAGCTGCAAACAATTGTTAGTATATCTGCAGAGTATATAGCTGCACTTCATAATTAATTTTGAAAAATAAGTTGAAATTCACCAATCAAATACTGAGTTAATCCTGAGTTTTCTAAGATTCAGTAGAAGAAAATATGATCCTAATTTTACTTTCTAGTTTCCTAAATGTCACATGGTAGGTAATATGATATAACCTTTCATCAAAACTCTGGTTTAAATGAATGTATTCCTCAAACATAGAGTTGAACACTTGACAAAAGGGCAGTTGCAATTGATTAATATTCATATCATGAACTTCTCTTTTGCTTTGCTACACTACCTTATTTTCCCTTATAAGATGAATGGTAGAAACAAGCTCTTTGTAACCTAACAGTGTCTCAGCATCCTGGTTTTAATCGATACTGGTAGATAGACTACAATTTTACCCATAATTATGTCTTAATGCAGACTAAATATTACTTGAATTCCTGTTTTGTAAGAAGGTAATTGATGTTTATGCTCTCATGTCTATAATCCCTAATTGTCATTCTTCCTGTAGATTTTCTTCTATCTGTACAAAAATTTGCCAAGAGGAAAAATAAGATCTGAATGAGCCTCAGACAGACTGAATAATAAAAAGCAAAATACATTATGTGGTTTTAGAAAATTACACTTAAAACCACCTCTGAAATTTAGAAAGAAAAACTAATTGAGATTTTAGGCAAATTGCTTCCGTTAATGTCGTTGGGAAGTGGCTAGGAACCATCTATAGTAGCTTGCTTTTTTTTTTTAAATTTATCTTTCTTTTTTTTTTTATGTAGCATTATATTGTCAGGAAATATACTATTGTTCAGTAATTGTGAGGGTACCTGGAGCTTTAGTAACTCATGCAAAAGGGAAGGTAATAGAATACCCGTTAAATACTGTATCCTACTATTTCCAGGGATAATTCACTATGCTAAAGTGTTGCTTCTTGGAGATCTCTTTCCCTCTTCTTTGCCTATTCAAATCTAGAATGCTCTCAGATAATTGCAAGATAAATATATGTTCACTGAATATGATTCTGAGCTATATGATATAAGTATATCCATCTGCAGCACCTCACTGACTGTCTTGGTAGGCTTGAAGAAAGTACCTCTTATGCTGTCTATGGATGGGGAAGCAATACTACACTGAGTGTCTGAGCATATAAAGTTTAATGCAAAATATGCACAAATAGCAGTAATTACTTCTGTAAAGTCTTTATTCACGTAGC